>NW_026945753.1:380000-540000 GCF_034702125.1 Engraulis encrasicolus
TACTTAAGCATTTTTATTTTATTTTTATTGGTTTGTGGTTTGTTTATGTCAGTTTATAATTGGGTGATGTATTTAAATTGCACATTAGCTTCAGTAATCTATTTTTTATTATTTTTAAAATGTCATATTGCACAGTTTCATGTGAAATATGATATGAAAGCCTATACAAATAAATTACTTTACAATTACAATACACACTTTTAAGCATTTGGGATGGTGTTCTGTGTTATATTTGGTTTTCTAATTGTGTTGATATCACTGGACATGCAGAACACAAATACACACAACCATTTGGGTGTCAACTTTAACCCATTTTAGCCTACGCCCTTTTTGGGAAAAGGTGCCCTCTGCCTATTAAAACTTAAACATCACCCTTGGCCGATGCCCGATACGGAGAAGCCGATATTCAGGGCCGATAAAAATGACAAAAATCAGTATCAGTAAAAAAAAATCCTATACCATCACCTTTTCATCACACCATAACGTGAATAACAGGAAAATAACTGTCATGTACAAAGCACACTGAGGAACTAGTTTTTCAAGTGTCTTTAGCCTACACAGTATTATATCGACCTAAAAATGAATGACAAATTCAAAGGAGGCTTGACAGTGGTACAATAACATAGAGCTTGACTGTAAATTAGAAAAATGTTGGGGATGACACCAAGATTATTACGGGTGTAAAAATTTAGCCCTATATTTCACCTGTACAGGCCTACTTTACTTTACTAGGGCCTTTGGACTCATACAATTTTCTGATCTGCGGCTAATCCATAAAATTATTCACAATGCAGCACCCCCACCCCTAAGAACATTTGTTCAACCCTGCTCTGAATTGATGAGCAGAACGTCAAGATCCACCATTAGGGGTGATTGTAGTCTCCCAATCCGACGAACTGCTTTTGCTCAGTCAGCCTTCTCCTTCAGGGCAACCAAAACATGGAATAGTCTACCCAGTAACCTAAAAAGTATTACTGATTATCAGGCCTTCTCAAGGGGTGTGAAAAAATGGATATTAACCAACCAGTCTTGTCAACATTAATCATATGTTTTTAAAATATGACTCACACTGTATGCCATTTTCTAGTGTGTGTGTGTGTGTGTGTGTGTGTGTGTGTGTGTGTGTGTGTGTGTGTGTGTGTGTGTGTGTGTGTGTGTGTGTGTGTGTGTGTGTGTGTGTGTGTGTGTGTGTGTTTGACCTATGGCCTATGGATGTGCTTACTTGTTTATATCTTGTCTATGTTATTGTATTTTAATATTTGTTTTACCTGTCCAGGGACTGCAGATGGAAATTAGCTATATAGCTATAATCTGGCACAAGCCATCTTTTTACTTCTGTAATCAATGTGTATTGTGCATGGTCCCTGTTGAACTAAACTAAATAAACTAAACTAAACTAAACTAAGCCCATTTCACTAAATAAATCAATCAACTAAATAACAATAACAAAAGCCCAAAATAACAAACCAAAGAAATGCAAACAAAATACATAGACAACTAAAACCATTTTCTTAAACCAAAACCCCTTATTTTCATATTATAAAATGGGCCTACATTGCAAAGAATCCCAGTGAAAACACCCCTGTCCAAAATGGTTTGGTCCGTCAAACTGCAGACACCCCTCTATTTTACTCAGATTGGAACATTTTGTTGCTGAATGAGGAAGTGATAGCATGCCGGTGACCTGGTCAGTTAAATGTTACAGAAATGTTTTACAGTATTTCTAACCAAATAAACGTCTATGACTTCAAATAGCCAGTTTGCAAGTTATGTTTGTTACTCATTAGAGATCGCTAAACAGATGGAAGTTGATAAATGAATGACGCTACGAAATGCACGTTTTGAAACGCGGTGGAAATGAAACACTGAAACATGCTGGTAGGCACTCGTTACAACGCTAGTTCTAGGTAAAAGTTATGGCAAATGGGGGTGACAAATGACAGAACAATGAACCAGAGAAATAAAAACAGTAGTTTACCCTCGTTGGAAGAGCTGGTTGGTTGCTCAACGAAGTGCAGTCTGTGCTTGAAATCTGAGGGTGTTTGTGAATGTTGTCTAGTTACTTGATATTTGCATTACTCGGATGACAGACCGCATCTACTGAGCAGCCGAGTTAACTGAACGCATGACTTCACAACCTACTGCGTTTAGCCTTGGCTTTCTACTGTGTTGCGAGCCAGGCGAACAAAGGAAGACCGCAGCAACTACACGTACTGCGTTTAGCTTTAGTTTTTTTAGAATGTTCGAACCAGTTGAACAAAGGCGACCGCAGTAACTACACGTACTGCGGTTAGCCTTGGTTTTAGGTTGACTTTTGTAGTTACTGCGAAATTGAAACATTAATATCTCTAAAACGGGACACATTTGGACCACAAAACTTTGCCACAAAATAAATAAGGTGTTATTAAGGCCATTTTCAGTATAAACTCAATTTCGACAAAATATGTAGTTACTGCGTTTAGCCTTTGTACGGCAGAATAGACAGCATGAATGACCATTCACACCTGGGGCCTAGTAGTAGCTAGCCAGCTAAATCAGTCATTACAAACTCAAAGCTAGTTGACTAGCCACCTGAAACGTAATTCTACCACTAACAAAGAGGCTTCTTGCTATTAATTTAAAAAGTTGTGGCGTAATTAGACATGAATGATAGCATACAAGATTCTCTCTTTATTCATGTTTTACAGTTCAGGTGGTTAAAATGACAAACAAAAGCCGTTTTTAAATACAATACATTTAATGGCCATATTAACAGCTAGCTTAGCAACTGTCAGCCAAACCCATTCAAACTCTACAGGACATTAGCGAACCCTGTTTTAGAAGCTAGCTAGCCACACTACAAATCAACAAAGAGGCTTCTTGCTATTAATTTAAAAAGTTGTGGCGTAATTAGACATGAATGATAGCATACAAGATTCTCTCTTTATTCATGTTTTACAGTTGAGGTGGTTAAATGAAACAAAAGCCATTTTTAAATACAATAGATAGCCTATCTAATTAACAGCTAGCTTAGCAACTGTCAGCCAAACCCATTCAAACTCTACAGGACATTAGCGAACCCTGTTTTAGAAGCTAGCTGCCACACTACAAATCAACAAAGAGGCTTCTTGCTATTAATTTTAAAAGTTGTGGCGTAATTAGACATGAATGATAGCATACAAGATTCTCTCTTTATTCATGTTTTACAGTTGAGGTGGTTAAATGAAACAAAAGCCATTTTTAAATATACAATAGATAGCCTATCTAATTAACAGCTAGCTTAGCAACTGTCAGCCAAACCCATTCAAACTCTACAGGACATTAGCGAACCCTGTTTTAATGAGCTAGCTGCCACACTACAAAAGAACAAAGAGGCTTCTTTGCTACTACCACACTACAAACATATCATTTTCATGATGGCCTTTTATGGATATTTCTAATTGATTTTTTGGAAGTTGTACTACTGAAATAAAAAACAGTGATTTCCTGCCAAGTCAACTGCATTGTGTTTTTCGTTTTCCTTCAAACCTCCGCGGTAGGGTAGAAGAATAGAACACAACTGACCTATCAGGGCTGAGTTCCCCCCGGACTGCCGTAAGCGCATTGACCAATCACCGTCTTCAAGCATAGCTCAGCTCACGGACATTTCAGCCTTGGAGAACCATGCGTGTACTGCAGCCAGGGGTCGTTTTGTCGCTGCACAGGGGGGCGCTGTGGCTCATTCTCTGTGCAGAACCCCCGCGAACGCGCGACTCTGAACCCCCCTTAAGTCTTTTTAGCCTGTCCCCACCCCTCGGAAGAGGTTTGATATGCTCGACGCCCTGTATGCGCAGCAGAGAATCATTTTTACCATGGTATTCATTGAAATGTTTCGCCATGGGATAGTCAAAATTGTCCACTCTGATAGCATATTTATGTTCTGCTAGCCTGTCTCGCATGCGCCTTTTTGTGCGTCCGATATAAAAGAACCCTTCAGCGCAAGGACAAGTTAGGCGGTATATGACAAATGTAGAATTGCAATTAATGAAATCTCTCTGTCCATATTCATTCGTGGTTTTAGTATCCACAAAAGATTTGGCTGGAGTTAGAAGTGTGTAGAGTTAGCCTCCTCGAGGTGATGGAGTTTGTCTGGTTGGGTTGATCTAGGGTCATTCCACGGCAAATCTCCGAATCATCCCGCACGGCCATCTCAGATTTGGCAGAAAAAAAATCAAGGTTCACATATGTCCCAATAGCAGAAGTGCAAAATTATAGCTCTCAACTCCTTATAGTTTTGTCATTAAAAATGTTTTTGTCAGGTACTCCCCTGACTCATTTTGAACAGAGTTCTCAGAGAGCCCACTTTTAGATTGCCGTATCCAAAAAACTGCTTTAAGTAGGTCCTTACAAATTTCAAGGGGTAACATGTGGAACATGTACTTGTGAAATGTGGATTTTCACACATCCTCTTGTCATTTACCACCGTTTTCTGGGTGCTTAAAGTTGCTTGAAAAATTATCACCTTTGAATTTGTGGGCATCTTTGAAGGACTGTGGTAAGCGCAATTTTAAAGACAGAGGTTTGATATGGACAGTGTATGTTCCCAATCATTCTGTGCATGTTGTGTTGAAAGACTGATCTTCTGCGATGAACAGTTTAGAAGATATGAAGTCTTTAAAATGGAAAAACTGAAACTTGGTGCCATCTTTGCCACGTTATTTTAAAAAAATGTCACGACTCACCACCATATTATCAACAGTTTTGGAAAGATTAGATGTCTGTTCTTAACATATCCAAAAACTGGGATGGTATTCTGCCTCATTTGGTCACAATGATTTTTTAAAAACCCACTGTTGGGTGACTTCCACTGCTCCTATGAAAACCTGATATTGGGGGGCAACTTTGCCATGCTATACCAAAACAATGACAGCAATCACCACAATGAACTGAACAGTTTTGGAAAGATAGGATGTCTGTTTGTAACATATCCAAAAACTGGGATGGTGTTCTGCATCAATGTCTTGTAATGACTCTTGAAAAACCATTTGCTGTTACATCAGCAGGTCCTGTGAAAATGCCTAAGTCACATGAATTACCAGGGGCGGAGCTATAGGGGGACAAGCAGGGCATTTCTCCAGGGCCCTCCTGAATTTGTGGTAGGGGCCATAATCATGACCTTTGCAGACTTTTGGGTGCCAATCTATTTGGGCTGACAAAGTGAATGGCAGGCAGTTTTGGGCATTTTTGATACAAGAAATGTGACTTGAGTATTTTTGAAGCACACAATAAGAAACAGTTGAGTGATTTATATACCATTATTATTTTTCTTTTTCTTTTAGCTTTTAGGTAACTAATTTTTTTGGTAACTAAATGTTCGTGAATTAAAGGTTATTGCCATGTGTTTAAACCTCAACACTAGGAGTTAACATTTTGCTATTATACCGTAAAGTAAGTCGTGAATTGCAGTAGTGATAAATTAATTGAATCATTCTGATTGGTAAAGTAGCATTGTTAACATATCGTCGGCTTGCTACCAAAACCGCCTAAGTCCGATTTTAGTGTTTTCGGAAAACAGGGAAAAACTAGGCGCCAAAGGGGGCGCCAAACATCAGTGGCGGTTTTAGGAAATCTGAGACCCTGGGCAAAGAGCAATTGTGAGTCCCCCCTAATAATTTGGTCAAAGGAGATTTTTGCAGAACTTTACTCCCCTACCACATCTGCATCATCCTGTCATCCTGTCTGTGTCATTGGTCCACTACAAACAGTACCTGTCTAAGATGTTAATTTATTTTCTTTATTTATTTTGAGTGAAGCTCCTAAGGAAAACAAAACACTTTAAAATAAATTATTTGATGCAGCACAACAAGAACAATGCACTGCACATTATGTTGATAGTTATACTATTCCTTTTCATTTTTATTCCAAACTTTAATCCTGAATGGCAAAAGACCAACAAAGTTTGGGGTCTGTGCCTGCACTTAACACCCGTGTATTGCTTGGTGCGTGCACTCCCAAAAAGTGGTAATCACTCAAAATAATGGATAAAACCTTAAATTCTGGAAATGGTGAACAATTGAAATATTTTTGTAGACCTTGTAACAATCTAGCATGCTGGTAAATCTCATGTCTACCAACAGATTTTCACAGATTTCTTTTACTTTCTAGCACTTTCAGTCATATTATTTTAGTCACATTTTTTACATTCTTATCCAAAGTAAAACTCTTTTTGTCATTGTGCCAGAGCAATTGCCACAGTGGTAAGACATTCATTTCTCACATCAGGACAGATCCAGATTGAAGTGCCACACAGAGTAAGCCATGCAGTGGCCTCCAATCTCCATGTTGAGGTCCCATCAGTCATGGAGGAGGATGAAGGGGTGCGGCACTTCTTTTGGTCCTTGTACCTCCTCACGAACTGTCTCCTCCTTGTTTATCATCTTTGATTAACTTCTGCTATTTTCCATGCTCATAGAACTGCCCCACCCTCCCAACCTTGCCCATGACCGAGGTAACCTGGTCATAGAACTGTGCCCCGCCCACTTCAACACCATGACCGTGGCATTCAGAATATGGTATAGACCCACTAATGGATTCTTTACACAATGGAGAAGGTCATACTGTGCATGCAATAAAGTACTGCTCTAGTGGAATTAACTCAATGTTATTAAAAACCTACATTATGAAACATTAGATAAATGTATAAAATAACTGGCTGTCATACGAGGATGTAATCTATGGCAATCTTGTAAACCTGTGATAACATTAAATAAATCACTTGATTAATAATTGCTCAAATCATTTTAAGGCTACAACCATTATGTGGTAACAAGATTATCTCAGACAGATGTGTAAGGATGAAGTTTTGAAACATGGCCATTGTCTTTGGAGAGAGAGAGAGAGAGAGAGAGAGAGAGAGAGAGAGAGAGAGAGAGAGAGAGAGAGAGAGAGAGAGAGAGAGAGAGAAAACTCTTAACAGATGTAAATAAACTGTTTCTTGCATAAAAAATGGCTAAGTCAAGTTACCCAAGTCATTCACATTGGCAGAACAATTGTGCACAGGGCCCCAGGATGAATAGATAGGGCCCCCATACCACCTGCCAAGATCATAGTAGGCCCCCTACCCCTGCCACCTGCAGGAGGGCCCTAGGAATACAGGCAAATGCCCTCATTGTCCTCCCTATAGCTACGTCCCTGGTCATTAATTTTCTCATAGGCAGTGTGTGACTTTATACATACAGATTTTTGACTCCGGTCACTGTTGTGATTGATCAATGACCCTGGCAGAAAGGCAGGGTGATGCAGCTGTGGTAGGGGAGTAAGTTTATGCAAAAATCTCATTTCGACCAAATTCAGACTTAGGCAGTTTTGGTAGATGGCCGACGATATAGTCTTGATACAGGATGTTTGCCAAACTTTGTTTCAGCATATGATTTTTTTTTATCAAATTTCTTTTAGCTGTAAAGATATTTTGATAAAAATAATGAAAAAAGAACCGCAACACTGAAGCTTCCATTTGCTTTATTTTAATCTTGTGACATTTCAGGCCACCCTGGCCCTTCCTCAGACATGGATATTTTATTTCAATACATTTTAAATTATCCATGACTTTTACAACATTGCTCTTTTAGTAGAGGTGCATATCAAATGATTCAACAGACAGACCTTTGCCATGAACCAATACAATGCGCTAGGTTCCTCGGTCATGGTTAGGACTGGGGCGGGGCCAAGTTCTATGAACAGGTCACCTTTGTCATGGTTTTGTTTGGGGGGTGGGACACTTTTATTATCATGGAGAAGAGAAAAAAACAGTGATGATACATGAGGAGGAGACTGTTCGTAAGGAGGTAACCTGACTAAACAGCTGTCCTGCCCCTCCAATCACCATGACTGAGCTACCCTGAGCATGGTGCTAGACCACTGCAATACTGACTGATTGCTCATTTAAGGGTCATCTCTGTCACAGAGCTGAGCAATACAAGCGCTAATGTGTGATGTTCTACATTTACCCTGATGAGGATGCACAAATGGACGTACATGTATTCATGGAGTGAAACACAAATCAAATGTAGAAGGAACTAGAAATGCATTCTCACAGAAAATGCTGGAAGCGGGCTTGCCTTTTGGGGCAGAGATGAAACAAAGTACTATTGAGAAAACAAAGCTGAAATAAATCTTGGAAAAACTCCATCCACCCAGTCAGAAGTTATGGGCCAAACAATTCAGCCATCTTGGATTCAGCCATCTTGAAAGTGTTGTAGCTCTGCGTTTTGGGGATATACTAAATGACATACATGGTATTTTAAGTTGGCTAAGGAACACTGCATATGATATAATTTTGAAAATCAACATGGCTTCGAGCGGGATTCGAACTCACAACCTCCATATCTGTAATCCAACCCCTTTGCCATTGATATTAAATGACATACAATACATGATATTTGAAGTTGGCTAAGGAACACTGCATATGATATCATTTTGAAAATCAACATGGCTTCGACTGGGGTTCGAACCTCCAACCCCCATATCCCTAATTCAGCACATTTGCCATTCATACTAAATGACATACATGGCATTTTAAGTTGGCCAAGGAACACTGCATATGATATAATTTTGAAAGTCAACATGGCTTTGACTGGGATTCGAACCCCCAACCTCCATATCTGTAATCCAGCACATTTGCCATGCATACTAAATGACATGCATGGCATTTTAACTTGGCCAAGGAACACTGCATATGATGTAATTTTGAAAATCAACATGGCTTTGACTGGGTTTCGAACCCCCAACCTCAATATCTGTAATTCAGCACATTTGCCATACATACTAAATGATATACATGGCATTTTAAGTCGGCCAAGGAACGCTGCATATGATATAATTTAGAAAATCAACATGGCTTTGTGTGGGTTTCGAACCCTCAACCTCCATATCTCTGATGCAGCAGCATGCATTACCACTAAGCCAAGCAGCTAATTATCATGCATAGTCCAGCAAGACTATATTACATTGCATTGCAGAGCTGAACAATAGGCTTCTAGAATGCTTGCTCGCACCTGCTCGTTAAGAATGGAATCTTGAGACAGTGACAGTTGAAATGGAATCCTTCACTGGCTGCACCTGTTGTGATTGACTGAAAGACAGTTAGTATTGAGCCTTTAACAGGGGAGAAAATGAGAATGAGTTTTTTTGTCTTTACAACATCGTTGTAAAAAAACTAAAAGGAGTTGGCACGTGTCCTTTTCACAGATCGGAGTCATGCTTGTGATCTCTCTAACAGTCTTTGAATTAAGTTTATAGGTGAAAGGGTTCAGGCACAAATGGACCTCCGTGTGGGACATGCGCTGATCTCTTGAAAAATGCACTTTTCAAAAGACTGGGATTCTCCATAGAGCCAGGCCTGTTTTTTTTACAAACCTGCCATTTAAAAAGTATTGGGAGTTGGGAGATGAAACTTTCACAATTTGGAGACATCCCATAGAGCTCGCTAACAACGCGTCAACTAAACTTCTAGGTGAAAGTGTTGATGTTTTATGACCGAAAAAGCCTCCTACACTCTAATCTCTAGAGTGGCGGAACCTTGGTTCATGGAGGTTCCACCACTGTTTCCAATGGGGACCCAGGCTTTCACTAAATCGCCAAAAACGGGAAAACGACAAGAGACACGGAGAAGCCTATAACGAAACGCGATCTCCAAGCCGAGCCGGTCGTTTTAGTGTTTGAACGGTGTCTCTATCTCGAAAGGCCTAGGAGGAGATCCATTTTCTATTTTTACTGTCCCTGTACAAGAGAACCAATAAACAGGACTTAGAGATTACTATAATCGGGCCAAGCCCGCTTAATAATCATACGAGAAAAGGTAATAAATCATGATAAATCTCATACACATGATAATCTCATACACAATCCATAATAATCCACAGCAGACCTCAGAACTGCATCAAAGTTGATAAACAAGTTATTAAAGATTGTTATGAATTGTAATAAAAAGCATTGAGATGTGGTGATAGTCAGGATGTACTTGTTTCAAGATCTATGGGGATGTTTCAGTGATTCAACATTTCATCACTTTATTCCGGTATTTGGTTTTCAGTGCCTAAAGATGAAGTTTACACACGTCTATAACCTTTGATTTACTGAAATGTAGTTTCAGAAAAAGCTGAAAAAAAAACTCTGTCAACAGCCACTTTTACTTTTTTGCCGTATTATATTGAGTGTGTCGAAAATGCTCAAGTCAAATATCTTGTATCAAAAATGTCTGACTCAAATTGCTTAAGTCATTCACAGTGGCGGAACAATTGCACATAGGGCCTCATGGCAAATACTGGTAGATAGGGCCCCCATGTAGCCTGCAAAGATCAGAGCAGGGGCCCCACCTCAATAGAGCAGCAAGCTGAAGATGTCACACAGCCGTTTTTACAAGTCCATTCTTAAAAAATGAGACAGAGCACCACCCCAGTTTTTGGATATGTTTAAAACAGACATTGAGTCTTTCTAAAACTGTAACTGTCATAGTGGTGAGTTCTGTCATTTCTTTTGTATAACATGGAGAAGATGCCACTAATATCAATTTTTCATAGGAGCTATGGAAGTCACCCAACAGTGGGTTTTTGAAAAATCATTGTGACCAAATGAGGCAGAATACCATCACAGTTTTTGGATATGTTAAGAACAGACATCTAATCTTTCCAAAACTGTTGATAATATGGTGGTGAGTCGTGACATTTTTTTTTAATGACATGGCAAAGATGGCACCAAGTTTCAGTTTTTCCATTTTAAAGACTTCATATCTTCTAAACTGTTCATCGCAGAAGATCAGTCTTTCAACACAACATGCACAGAATGGTTGGGAACATACAGTGTCCATATCAAACCTCTGTCTTTAAAACTGCACTTACCACAGTCCTTCAAAGATGCCCACAAATTCAAAGGTGAGAATTTTTCAAGCAACTTTAAGCTCCCAGAAAACGGTGGTAAATGACAAGAGGATGTGTGAAAATCCACATTTCACAAGTACATGTTCCAAATGTTACCCCTTGAAATTTGTAAGGACCTACTTAAAGCAGTTTTTTGGATACGGCAATCTGAAAGTGGGCTCTCTGAGAACTCTGTTCCAAACGAGTCAGGGGGGTACCTGTCAAAAAAAAAATAATAACAAAACTATGAGGAGTTGAGAGCTATAATATTGCGCTTTTCCTATTGGGACGTTTGTGAACCTCCTTGATTTTTTTCTGCCAAATCTGAGATGGTCGTGCGGGATGATTCGGAGATTTGGCGTGGAATGACCCTCTAAGGTTTGGCTGTGCACACAACATTTTAGTAGAGAAGGTGCGCTCAACTCCGAAAAGTTTCTTAGAAGGTCTTTGGGTGCGAGCAAACAGCAAAGTTCATGTATAGTAAAAAAGCCGCACTCCCGGATCAATTTCTTGCAGTTTTAATACTGGGTTAGCATGGCAAACGTGGCAAACGTCTGTCTGTCTGCCATGCTAACCCAGTATTAAAACTGCAAGAAATTGATCCGGGAGTGCGGCTTTTTTACTATACATGTGCACACAACATCACACTTAACTTGCACGCAACATCACACTTAACACATAACTTGAGAACTTGTTACACCTTTTCCGGTAACAAGCAGGCCCCTCACAACCAATCGGTCCATCAGAGCCTGGCCAAACCTAATTACTTAGGGCTGGTATATCATGACTCAATTGCTTGCACCTGAAAAACTCCTAATCAATCTGGTCACATGGTACTCTTGAGCCTGTATATAAACCTGGACTGTCACAGTGCTTTAAATATTTGCCTGCCTGCCTGCCTGCTGGCTGGTCAGCATGGCACAGCATAGCGCTTGTTTACCTGCTTTGCAAGCAAGCTAAAGGCGCTTTTGGCTTATGGCATTTGTTAGCTACATCTTGTGCCTTGCTTTGTGAGCTAGTCAGTAACAGCACATGTTACATTGTTTGCTCCATTGTGCACTTGATGTTTGCAAGCAAGCTAAAGGCGCTTATGGCATTTGTTAGCTACATCTTGTGCCTTGCTTTGTGAGCTAGTCAGTAATGGCACACTCGATGTAGATGGTATGGTTATATTTTAAACTTCATTAAGGAAAACATTTGGTATTAATCCCCACTAGATTGTGTTCATACATGCTCATCTGATGTTTCTCTCACATTGTGGTGCAGTATAGCATAGACTGATGTATAAAATATAGATATTTTACATGTTTTCAGCAATTTTAAACATTATCTTAAGAGAGTTGTGTGGCAAACAGATGCCAGGCGCAGGGTGTTTCAGTCATGGTGAAGGATGGGAGGTGCTTAATTACCATGATCAGGGTACCTCAACTATGGTGAGAGATAGTGGGGCAGGACCAAAACACATTCACAATAATAAACAAGGTTGGGGGAACATCAGGAGTATGTCTAAGGAACCAAATATGCAACCAACAAGGTTAAGGGAACCAAATGGGAAAGGCAAGGGAACAAACATGACATGAACAGGAATAAAGTGACGGTGAGAGAACAATAAGGGAACGGAATGGGAACTACACATATAACATTCTAGGAACGAAAATTAAACTTTCCTGCCAACCAAGTGAGAACTGAAAAATAACCAAACATGACTCTCTGGGGACGTACCCAGAACTAAACTGGAACCAAGGGCTTGTGTTCCAGGAACCTTGTTGGAACTAAAAATTGTTAGTAGGGGTCTACCCGAAACTGCTTTACTCTTTATAGTGGTAACTTAACACTATAAATCTAACACCAGTGTTTAACACTGATCTGGAGCAGGACCAAATAGACACTAGAACAGTGTTAATTTTAACTCTTTAAGTGTTATGTTAACACTACACAATTTACTGTGTAAAAAGACTTAATCAGAGGCAGACTTTTTGGATACACCAACTGGATGCCATGCGCTATCCTGGTCTAAATGAGGATATTGATTTTACTTGTTTTTTGTGATGCTTATTTGTACTTCTGGTCATTTTTTTCTGTGGCATCACTTATTACCCCAGGCTATTTTTTAATCTTTGTTTTCTCTGGTGTGCGCAAATGTGTGTAGTGCGTAATGGGTCACATGTGGTGATGTCACTATTTAAGGGAGGCCTTTCTTTTCAATGGTGAACGTAGCCCTGATGAAGACCTGGTGAGGTCGATGTCGGCTTTTTAATGTAACCCCAGCCCAGTACCATTTAAGGCTTTTTAATGTAACTTCCCGTTTGGACACATTATTTTGGAGTGCCTGGATGAACTCTTCTCTCTACATGAACTGATCCCCGATATCCAAGAGCACCCAAAAACTTAAATGAACAGACTGAACAGATTGCCAAAATAATGTTCTGACTTTTATCTAAATTATTTGGTGATATCCCTCACAACAGTGCAACAGCACATGGGCCTAATGGCGAGAGTTTTTCCCTCAGCACGTAATGAAAGCTAATCGGACGTCTAATGACAGGTGGTGCTGACGGACAGCGCATGAGGGAAAGAAGTTGCAAACTTGATCGTGTTCGGTGTCGTCAGTCCAACGGAACACTTCTGGCTATAGAATATGAATCTGTATTGCAACAAATCTAGTTAGGCCTAGGTCTATATAGGCTATCCAAGATATTTAATTTAGACAGAATCCTTTCAAGCCGTGCAGCATCAACGTGGTCATATAGCCTACTGTCTGCACTTGTTCCGTTGCCTGCCTCATAGCAGAGAAGGAATGGCTTGCTGTTGTTGAGGATTTGTAACGTGGATTATCGAAACTGAAGACTTGATCTCTTTTATTGATACCTTTTTGTTTGGTATAATTACGGACAATGCAAATAACTGATTTTTGTGACGTTCGGACATTTTTGGAAGGAATATAATTGAATTAGTCCCGCCGCTTGGGTTATTCCCTAGTAACACAGAACGTAAAGAGAACGTTTGACTTTTGGTTCTCTAAAGGTTGGGGTTATTACCAAACCAAAATTTACCACTTAGAAACGTTCCCTTTGGTTATAGTAAAAACCAAGCAGCCATTGGTTCCGGTTCGGTTCTGGATACGTTTCAGATACGTAATTTTTGGTTCTGTTTTGGTTCTCACTGGGTTGCCAGGAAAGTTTAATTTAAGTTCCCAGAACGATATATGTGTGGTTCCCATTCCATTCCCTCGCCGTTCTCTCACCGTACCTTTATTGCTTTTCATGTTTGTTCCCTCATCGTTCCCATATGGTTCCCATAACCTTGATGGTTACATTATAGGTCTGGTCACGTCTGGTTCCCTAGACGTGCTCCTGATGTTCCCCCAACTTTGTTTATACTGTGTTGTTCAGAGCATAAGCAATGATGACTGTCCACCCGATTAAATCATATACGTCTACATATTAGTAACAGTATTTCCTCCAGATTTAATCATGTACACAATCTATTTTTTAATTCCATTTCATTCATTTAACTCAACTTGGTTGGGTTGATCTAAGGTTTGGCTGTGCACACAACATCACACAAAAGATGTGGTGAGTGATTGAAATAATTTGAGAACTTGTTACACCTTTGCCGGTAACAAGCAGGCCCTTCACAACCAATCTGTCCATCAGTGCCTGGCCAAACCTAATTACTTAGGGCTGGTATATCATGATTCAATTGCTTGCACCTGAAAAACTCCTAATCAATCTGGTCACATGGTACTCTTGAGCCTGTATATAAACCTGCTGTCAGAGTGCTTTAGTTATTTTATTTGCCTGCCTGCCTGCCTGCCTATTGGCTGGTCAGCATGGCACAGCATAGCGCTTGTTTAACTGCTTTGCAAGCAAGCTAATAGCGCTTTTGGCTTATGGCATTTGTTAGCTACATCTTGTGCCTTGCTTTGTGAGCTAGTCAGTAACAGCACATGTTACATTGCTTGCTCCTTTGTGCACTTGATGTAGATGGTATGATTATCTTTAATCTTCATTAAGGAAAACATTTGGTATTAATCCCCACTAGATTGTGTTCATACATGCTCAGCTGATATTTATCTCACATTGTGGTACAGTACGGTATAGACTACTATATAAAATATAGACATCATACATGCTTAAAGCAACCTTAAACATCATTTTAAGATAGCAGTGTGCCAACCTGATGCCAGGCGCAGGGTGTTTCAGTGATGGTGGAGGATGGGAGGTCTTTAAGTACCATGATCAGGGTACCTCAACTATGGTGAGAGATAGTGGGGCAGGACCAAAACACATTCACAATAATAAACAAGGTTGGGGGAACATCAGGAGCATGTCTAAGGAACCAAATATGCAACCAACAAGGTTAAGGGAACCATATGGGAACGGCAAGGGAACAAACATGACATGAACAGGAATAAAGTGACGGTGAGAGAACAATAAGGGAACGGAATGGGAACTACACATATAACATTCTAGGAACGAAAGTTAAACTTTCCTGCCAACCAAGTGAGAATGGAAAAATAACCAAAAATGACTCTCTGGGGACGTACCCAGAACTAAACTGGAACCAAGGGCTTGTGTTCCAGGAACCTTCGTAGAACTAAAAATTGTTAGTAGGGTTGTTTTTCGCGTGCATGTGGATGAGCATAGGCTATTGAATTTGATTGCAGCCTAATAGGCCTACTGAACAGTGGACTGAACTTGAAAATAGGACAAAGAGTGGCATTTTTCTCGGGTGCTATGACTTCTTGCTTTGCAAGAAGGCAGTCTCCTCACTCCACGGGCAAAAAGCACCATGGTCAGACCCTGGCGCGCATGTAGGCAGACATGAAAGACTCACTACTCCACGGGCAAATATCGGGAAAAATTAAGCACCAACAGCATGGACAGCTCCCCACGAGTCACTTATAATGGTTGGTCTTTTCCTGGGATTTGATTCATGTTGTTTGGGGGAAAATATTAAAATAGCCTTTGTAATGTTAAGATGGGGCTTAAGATCAATATGGGCCAGGTTTGTCTCCGTGCGTACACACACACACACACACACACACACACACACACACACACACACTCTCTCTCTCTCTCTCTCTCTCTCTCTCTCTCTCTCTCTCTCTCTCTATCTCTCTCTCTCTCTCTCTCTCTCTCTCTCTCTCTCTCGCCACAGACCCACGCAAGTGCAAGACAAGTTTTCACCTCCTCGTGAAGTGTTTAGACCTGGCCTATTTAATGTCGCTGTAAATTGGTGTAATGTAGCAGAAAGTGCGAGACATTCGTTGGACTCGTTGCACGCAACAAGTTGTGAAATTATTTCTTAACGGTTTTAACCGCATCATTCGCGACTCTCGAGCAGTTTGAGAACTGAGAAGAATGAGAGAGAGAGGGCAGTGACTACCATGTCACTGAGACTATGTGTGCTGTGCCTACTGAATCCAAGTGCAGAAAAAACATATCCATATAGATTATTACATAATGCACCATGTTATTACATTTCCATCAAAAAAAAAGTTGCGGCCGCATTCCGTAATAAATTTCGCATTTTGTAATAATTTATTACAATATGAGAAAAAAGTTATTACGAAATGCGTTCAAGAAATGTATTACGAAATGCGTAAATTATTACACAATGCGGCAATTGTCACCACATTATGTAATAATTTGTTACATTATTACATATTGCACCGTTATTACATAATGCGGCGTTACAGCACACCTCAGCACCCAAGAATTTGCTGCTCCCCTCAGCTCCAAAGTCAGGTTGCCATCCAAAGCGATCTAAACGGTGTGTTGACACCCATCGCACTGATTGGTCAAGAGGCGTGACCTCGCAGCCCACGTCTTCACCCCGGGACTTTCATAAAGGCACCATAATAAACAATTGCGGATGAAGACAGAAATGGTTAAACCATTGCAGGGCTATTCCTCTCGGTAGCTGTTTAATTTCCCTCCTCTGGGGAGCAGGTCAATTGGTTCATTCGCGTTTCAGCAAGCAGTTGTGTCATCCACCATGCAGTCGTTTTCTCCAACAGAGTAGTTTTGTCCACATTCATATCTCCACGTTTTTGTATTATTGCAGGTTCCTTATTATAAAATATGTGATGCAATCTGCGAAAACCCGTCGGATGTCGCATTGGCCGTTTCTCAGGAAAGAGCGACAATAGGTCGAGAAGCAATGTTTTCCTGGAATCGGTTTTTC
Source organism: Engraulis encrasicolus (assembly GCF_034702125.1). NCBI lineage: Eukaryota > Metazoa > Chordata > Actinopteri > Clupeiformes > Engraulidae > Engraulis > Engraulis encrasicolus. The sequence continues at coordinate 397,064 of NW_026945753.1, forward strand.
ATTAAATTGTTGTTGTTTAACATCTTGTCTATCGTTTCTCTGAAAATGTTTTGTCTGAAATCGCTGTTTTAATGTATTAAAATGAAGATTTAAATGGCCCAATGTCTGGTGAGAAGGGAGGCAGCCGTGAGCAGTCTGCGTATGCAGCCAACGTGCTGACTACGCTTGTAGTGTAGGGGCGCGCGAGGTTGAGGGAAAAACATAAGCACGCGCAGGAGTTTGTAGACTTGAAAGGCTCAGAAATTGCACATTTGTAAGCCTGGTCACTCATTGTCAGTGCATCTGAGCAGTTGAAAACACCTTCTGTCTCGATGAAGCAGAGTTTTCCCTCAAGTTATAGGTCTAAAGAAAGAAGGAACAACATTCTAATGTACACAATAGGTAGGCGACACCTTCTCTCCGTGGATCGGAGCCGTCGAGCCCTGCGTGCTTGTCAACTCCAGTCTTATGTGCCTCTTGCAGACTTTTATCACTAGGTTACAACTGTGATTAGGCTACTAAACGGCACTGGAATGTAGATTGCATTTTTTTTTATTGGAGAGCTCACAGGCAAACCTAAAACTAAAGCGCCCACGGGATTTATCTATAGCGAAAGGTTTCATTCATTTTTACTGCGCTGTGTAGTCCTACTTGTCATAATAAACTGCTGAATTGGAAGATGCGGAGGTGGTCAAGACAAGGCTTGTTAGGTTTCTGTAATTTAGGTTAAAGAAGCCTCATCGGATCATCTCAGATGCGGAAGATTAAAATGCTTTTATTTAGAGCCATGCCAAATGTATGTGTTCAGTTAACACGTTTTCAACAGTCCGTTTCCAGAGTCAATCTGAGATACACGGTGACACTAAAACCTAGTTCATGTCAGTCCTTTCCCGCAACGCACCAGACAGTGAAGAAGAGCGCGAAGAAAAACGCTTCTCCTCTCTATTTTTTGTGCTGCCTGCTGCTGCAGAGGGTCAAAGGTGCTCTTGTAGGCTTCTATTCCGAGGCAGCGCATAGCGAAAAGATTCATTCTTTTGCCGCACTGGTAGGCTATACACACTTTGTCATAATAGCCTACTGTGCTGAATTGCCGTGTGTCGTGGATTTGGTCATAACTAGTCCTAACATTATAGAAGCGCAGTGGATCATCTCAGATTTTGAAAAAATATTATGCCTATGCATGTATGTCTTGTCTACTTAATGGGTTCAGTTAGCACATCTTCAACAGTCAATTTTCAAAAGTCAAACTGAGATGCTCCGGTGACTTTCACCCCAGTCTTTCAAATCACCTAAAGGGGGATTCAGAGTAGCACCTCCACGGAGGTGCAGCACAGATAAGTAGCCACCACGCCCCCCTGTGCAGCGATAAAACAACCCCTGGCTGCGGTACACGCATGGTTCTCCCAGGCTGAAATGTCCGTGAGCTGAGCTATGCTCTTGCACTGTGATTGGTCAATGTGCTTGCAGCAGTTCAGCGAGTACTTGGACCTGATAGGTCAGTGGTGTTCTATTCTTCTACCCTACGGAGGTTTGAAGGAACCTGTGGAGGTTTGAAGGAAAAGGAAAAACACGATGCGGTTGACTTGGCAGGAAATCACTGGAGTTTACTTGACAGGGAGAAGAGAAACTGTGTTTTATTTCAGTAGTACAACTTCCAAAAAATCAATTAAAAATATCCATAAAAGGCCATCATGAAAATGATATAAGTTTGTAGTGTGGTAGTAGCAAAGAAGCCTCTTTGTTCGTTTGTAGTGTGGCAGCTAGCTCATTAAAACAGGCTTCGCTAATGTCCTGTAGAGTTTGAATGGGTTTGGCTGACAGTTGCTAAGCTACGTAGCTGTTAATATGGCCATTATCTATTGTATTTAAAAACGGCTTTTGTTTGGCATTTTAACCACCTGAACTGTAAAACATGAATAAAGAGAGAATATTGTATGCTATCATTCATGTCTAATTACGCCACAACTTTTTAAATTAATAGCAAGAAGCCTCTTTGTTGATTTGTAGTGTGGCAGCTAGCCTCTAAAACGGGGTTCGCTAATGTCCTCTAGAGTTTGAATGTGTTTGGCTGACAGTTGCTAAGCTAGCTGTTAATATCGCCATACTCATGAACGACCATCCGGGTACTTTGCTCTTGAATTTGCGTTACGCCCCTTTATGGGTGAAAACAAACCGAATGTCTCATTGACTTACATGCTAAATCGGCTAGCCTAAATGAACACATTCCATGCTTCAGCCACGGCTGTTTGGCTATATTATTTGAACAGCCGGCAACACAACACGTTTTCGGCACGTTGCGCGTGAACAACGATAGTCTACAGGTCCGTATCTTACGTTTATTAAACCCCAACATCACCAATTGACTTGCATGGGTTGTTTTCCCCCACAAATGGGCGTAACGCACATGGAAAACGTCACGCCGTTCATGAGTATACAATTTTTTATTTATATAGCGCATTTAAATAAAAAAATAGAGAAATGTATCTATTGTATTTAAAAACGGCTTTTGTTTGGCATTTTAACCACCTGAACTGTAAAACATGAATAAAGAGAGAATCTTGTATGCTATCATTCATGTCTAATTACGCCACAACTTTTTAAATTAATAGCAAGAAGCATCTTTGTTAGTGGTAGAATTACGTTTCAGGTGGCTAGTCAACTAGCTTTGAGTTTGTAATGACTGATTTAGCTGGCTAGCTACTACTAGACCCAAGGTGTGAATGGCCATTCAGGCTGTCTATTGTCTTTTAAAACGGTGTTTGTCTTGCATTTAATCTCATGTAATATTTGACTAAAAAGAAACTGATGTTGTACCATCTAATTATGCCCCAACTTTTAGAAGTAGGCTATTAGTGGAATATTATGTTTTAGATAGCCAGCTGGTTAGCTTTGTGATTCATTCTAGGGACTGGGCTCAACTGAATGAGTTAGTTCGCCCCCTGTTGTCACGGAGGTGAATTGACATCATTAAATTCTCGGTGGGAAAAAAAACCTACGCCCTTTCCTGCATTCGCACGCAGGACAACTATGAGGAATATACACCCCGCTGACAGTACGTCTATGCTTTACCCCAAGTCTGCACAGTATGACTATGTATCAGGCGTAAGTCATATCAAGCGACGCGTGAGATAGTGAAGAAGATAAGCGCGGAGAAAACCTTTTCTCTTCTATAATGTCTGAGCTGCTTGCTGCAGAGGGTAAAAAACAAAGCCGTCTTGACCATCTTGTACTACAAGTATTCGAGGCTTGTTTTTTTGCGTGGAGCCGGTGGGCTTGGAATCGCGCAAAACTATGATTACCTCCGAGCAGAGAGCTCATTGCACTTTTTTGAGACACTGATGGTTCCCATTTTTGCATTTCTGATATTTTCGCTTCATACCCTAAACAGTAGGAAATGTCCATTACACATCATTCATTTCTTTTCCTGATCTGCTTTAGGAACCTATTTAAAAATGGCAAAAGTTGGAGAGTAAATTAGGAATAGGCTACATAACAATACATGTTGAATCAATTGACCTATTCTATACACACAGGCCACTATGTATTAGACGACCTACAGTTAGCCAGCTGTTTGGGGGTCTCAGGGAGACAAAAAAATGTGGAAGACGCCATAGGCTATAGTGAAAATAAATAAAATCACACTGGTTCAGCCGATTTGAAATGAACATGCATGTGGTAGTTAGTGTTTGATGAGTAGCCATATTGCTCTGTTGCATCAAACAATATTTTTTCCAGTGTTTTGTTGTCCTCAGAAGTAGTGCCATTGGATTACAAATATACTGATAAATAAATGAGATTAATAAATTCCCTAAATTTTGCTTTCATTCGGGTATTGCTTCTTGAGCTTACTTTCTTGAGTCATGAAAATGATCAATGATGGAATCAAGAGCAGTAATTGGTAATTGATAGTGATTCTTCATTCTAATTTAGACCTACTATAAAATCTGAATAAGGTCTTTCGCTGAAATATGTTCTTTGTTTCTTCATGTTATACCATATTAAAGGTGATAGTTAGCACTAAGGCAGTTGGAGATCCCCCATTTGCATGCATTTGAAAATCATTTCATTGGGCCTATAGGTGCCGGTATGCTTGCTGCAAGATACGCGAGCGCGTGCACCAGGGCTAGACATTAACCTTTTCAGCCATCGTCCACTGTGGCTAGTGGTTTTCCCGAGTCACTAGCCATTCAGGTATTCCACTAGCCACAGATTTTATATATATATTTTTTGTCATGATCGTGTACGTCTAACCTCAGAAGATGAGTGCATAGCTTTCTACATGGAAGTAGGCTATATCATGAGCTTTTTCTTGAACTTAAATGCAAACAATTGATACACAAGGGGCAAACAATAGAATATAGGCTATGATGCGTATGTCATACCAAGGAATAAGCTGCCAGCCAAATTGGCTAGTGACACTGAAAGTATTACTAGCCACAGCCAAGTTTTACCAGCATTTGGCCGGTTGGCTGGTGCCAGTGTCAAGCCCTGGCGTGCACGATTCGTTCATGAACGCGTTAACATGTGTATTCAATGTCAATTTAGCGCGCGTTGGACACGACAGACAAATGCGTGCGTCAGGTGCAATATCTTCAAACTCGCTGGGGGCGATCGTAAGATAGACTGCGCAGTTCCACGCGTGTGCTTGATATGAAAATGACAATGGCAGCAACTTTTAAGAGCGTCTCGTTGAGTTTGTCTGAAATTTCAAACATTTGTGATCATACTTCCTTGTGGCACTTTGAAAAAGGAGCATGCACGTACAGGAGTAGTGGCAGTATTCTTTCCTCGCCCAGGGAGCCACTCTTTTTGTTTTGTTGTTTTCCTTGTCATCTGTGTTCCCAATTTCCGCATACCATTTCTGCGTGCTCTCTACCCCCTGGATGATACCGCCAGTATTTTGCGTCTTGGTCAACTGCTTTTGAAGCAATCATGTGCTGTCAGTTGCTCGCAGTGACGTGCGTAATTTACAGCTTGCAGCAAGCATACCGGCACCTTATTTCATACTTAAAGGTGAGGGAGAATGGGCCTCCATTTCACATGCCTGATGGCAAATGGGTCAGTTTGTAACGATGCAACACCCCCTACACGTATACTCCACCCAACACTTTTTACACACGCCTCTTCAAAAAACGTCCACACCCACCCACATGTATTTAATTGTATTGTCGGTCACATGATGTAACACGTCCTCAACCTGAACAATAAATTGAGGATGGCTGTTTCAAGCATAGATTAACTTATAAGGGAAACCAAAGCACTTGGAAATGAATTGCTTGATGCAGCACAGCAATAATACATTGCATACGACTGTGACAGTTTTACCATGTTGTTGTTTTTATTAGTAGACTATTTAAGGGAAGCCTAATCTTTATCATTCCTTCATTCAATAACTGCATATTATGTTTCTCAAATTAGTGTGGTACTTGTTTGATAGCCTTTTATATTTTGATCAATTTTTTGTCAAGACTTCTCCACAGCGGTAAACCTATAGATACTCTCGCATGTCTTTTGAAGTCTCTACAAACTGAAAGAAATTCATCCATTGCAATTTTTGTGATCAAATGCACACAAGAGCATTTTGTATGACATGTCTCTGTTAGTGGACTGTGTACCGAACAGTTGTTGATAGCTCAGAGGCGGTACCTTTCCATGCTCTGGGGATCTCTGTCATGGTGGATGATGGGGCAGGGCAGTTCAATGGCCATGGAGGAGAGCAAAAGTTAGCCAGAGAATGATACAAAAGGTGGAGACTAGTGGTACTTTGTGGTACTTTGATCATAGAACTGTCCCTCCCCCGCCATCACCCACCACGACTGAGCTAGCCAGATCATGGTACCATTCTACTGCACTATTTCAAATGCGCGATAAAATTCTTTGCTGAACAGTTGTAACAGCAATGAATTCAGAGCCAAATGACAATAACACAAATGGCCAAGGGATAATATCATTTCTGCCAGAAACAAAAAAATAGTATGACTTGTTCAAATACAAATTGCAAACTAAAGCAAATCTTAGACAAGAAACTTACTCAGTACTACAGCAAAGAGGCTTACAATCTAACTTGTAATGTGATGCAAGAGGAACAGCTGATGATTGCTCGATTGATGGAGCTCCATTTTATCAGTGTTAGAAGTTATGATAATGTGATCATTCACCATTTTATCACGTCATACACAGACTTGCACAGAATACATTTTTTAAATGTTTTTTTAAATTATTGTTATGAATAATATCATTAACAACAACAAATAACATTGTATGACAGTCAATGTCATGTGCAATGTGCTATTCCTGCTGTTTTGGCTGTGTTTGATTGTTTCATGCTTGAAACATCTATCTTTTATTCATTGTTCAGATTGAGGATGTGTCATGATGCCACGTCATGTGACAACCAGAACAATTAAAAAGAAAAAAAATCAGAGGGTGGGACAGGGTGTGAACATTTTGAAAGGGGGTGTGTGATTGAAAACTTGTGACATCACTTTGGTGTCAAAAGTACATTGGCCAATTTGCTGTCAGGCATGTCAAATGGTGGGTCATTCTCTATCCTCTTTAAAGGAGTATGCCACTATGTTGGCGCTTAATACTCTTTGGCCATGGTTTATAAAGGTGGTAAAGTGTCCTATTTTTCATGTAAACCGTTGTCTTGCTTTAAGACAAGTTAAAAGAGGGAGCATGTCGCTAAGCTAGTGAAAGTCAATGAATCCGTGTAACATGGCTTAGCAACATACTTAATATTAATAATATAGTAACACAACACTTTTGTGAAGCAATTGGAATTCATGTAGGCTTATACTGCTGTGCAGTTACCTATAGGCCTATCCTAAAGGATTCTCTGGACAATGTAAATATCTCCATCCTGAAGGTTTGCTATAGGTAACAAAAATACTCATCATAACCTTCATTTAAAAACATATTGTAGGCTACAGCGTTCTGGGTTGTCTGGCGTTCTGGGCTTCTGCGGGGTTGCCTGTGAACGAACCATTCAAATGTAGGCTACAAGGGAGTGCGCAGGGAAAAAAGTTTGGGAACCGCTGCTTAAAAAAAAGCTGAGCTGGACTGCCTCGGCACAAATGCCAGTAAGGGTGCATTTTAACCATCAATATCTTCATATTGGGTCATTCCACGCCAAATCTCCGAATCATCCCGCACGACCATCTCAGATTTGGCAGAAAAAAATCAAGGAGGTTCACAAACGTCCCAATAGGAAAAGTGCAAAAGTATAGCTCTCAACTCCTCATAGTTTTGTCATTAAAAATGTTTTTGTCAGGTACCCCCCTGACTCGTTTGGAACAGACTTCTCAGAGAGCCCACTTTCAGAGTGTTGTATCTAAAAAACTACTTTAAGTAGGTCCTTATGAATTTCAAGGGGTAACATTTGGAACATGTACTTGTGAAAAGTGGATTTTCACACATCCTCTTGTCATTTACCACCGTTTTCTGGGGGCTTAAAGTTGCTTGAAAAATTCTCACCTTTGAATTTGTGGGCATCTTTGAAGGACTGTGGTAAGTGCAGTTTTAAAGACAGAGGTTTGATATGGACGATGTATGTTCCCAACCATTCTGTGCATGTTGTGTTGAAAGACTGATCTTCTGCGATGAACAGTTTAGAAGATATGAAGTCTTTAAAATGGAAAAACTGAAACTTGGTGCCATCTTTGCCACGTTATTTAAAAAAAATGTCACGACTCACCACCATATTATCAACAGTTTTGGAAAGATTAGATATCTGTTCTTAACATATCCAAAAACTGGGATGGTATTCTGCCTCATTTGGTCACAATGATTTTTTAAAAACCCACTGTTGTGTGACTTCCACTGCTCCTATGAAAAATTGATATTAGTGGCATCTTCGCCATGTTATACAAAAGAAATGACAGAACTCACCACTATGACATTTACAGTTTTAGAAAGACTCAATGTCTGTTTTTAACATATCCAAAAACTGGGGTGGTGCTCAGTCTCATTTTTTAAGAATGGACTTGTAAAAACGGCTGTGTGACATCTTCAGCTTGCTGCTCTATTGAGGTGGGGCCCCTGCTCTGATCTTTGCAGGCTACATGGGGGCCCTATCTACCAGTATTTGCCATGAGGCCCTATGTGCAATTGTTCCGCCACTGTGAATGACTTGAGCAATTTGAGTCAGACATTTTTGATACAAGATATTTGACTTGAGCATTTTCAACACACTCAATATAATACGCCAAAAAAGTAAAAGTGGCTGTTGACAGAGTTTTTTTTCAGCTTTTTCTGTCACTACATTCCAGTAAATCAAATGTTATAGATGTGTGTAAACTTCATCTTTAGGCACTGAAAACCAAATACCGGAATAAAGTGATGAAATGTTGAATCACTGAAACATCCCCGTAGATCTTGAAACAAGTACATCCTGACTATCACCACATCTCAATGCTTTTTATTACAATTCATAACAATCTTTAATAACTTGTTTACCAACTTTGATGCAGTTCTGAGGTCTGCTGTGGATTATTTTGGATTGTTTATGAGATATTATCTTTCATCATGTGATTAGTCTTTCTACATTTGACTTGTGTATCACTCCATGTATACCTGTATGACCATTTGTGTAAACTCATCAGGGTTGAGGTAGAACATTAATCATTAATGCTTGCATTGCTCAGCTCTGTGATAGAGTTGACCTTTGATGAGCATTCAGTCAGTATTGCAGTGGTCTAGCACCATGCTCAGGGTAGCTCAGTCATGGTGATTGGAGGGGCAGGACAGCTGTTTAGTCAGGTTACCTCCTTACGAACAGTCTCCTCCTTTTGTATCATCACTGTTTTTTTCTCTTCTCCATGATAATAAAAGTGTCCCCCCCCCCCAAAAAAAAAACCATGACAAAGGTGACCTGTTCATAGAACTTGGCCCCGCCCCAGTCCTAACCATGACCGAGGAACCTAGCGCATTGTATTGGCTCATGGCAAAGGTCTGTGAGTTAAGTAATTTGATGTGCACCTCTATTACCAGAGCAAAGTTGCATAAATGATGGGAAATTTGAAAAGTGTCGAAGTAGAATATTAAAATATCTTAACAGCTAAAAGACATTTGTTTAATAACTCATATGCTGAAATTAGGTTTGGCAAACAAATTGTATCAATACTATGTGTTAACAATGCTACTTTACCAATCAGAATGATTCAATTAATTTATCATTACTGTAATTCAAGACTAACTTTGTGGTAAAATAGCAAAATGTTAACTCCTACAGTGTTGAGGTTTAAACACATGGCCATAACCTTTAATTCACGAACATTTAGTTACCAAAAAAATTAGTTACCTAAAAGCTAAAAGAAAAATAATAATGGTATATAAATCACTCAACTGTTTCTTATTGTGTGCTTCAAAAATACTCAAGTCACATTTCTTGTATCAAAAATGCCCAAGTCAAACTGCCTGTCATTCACAGTGTCAGCCCAAATAGATTGGCACCCAAAAGTCTGCAAAGGTCATGATGATGGCCCCTATCACAAATTCAGGAGGGCCCTGGACAAATGCCCTTCTTGTCCCCCTATAGCTCCGCCCCTGGTAATTCATGTGACTTAGGCATTTTCACAGGAAAGTAAAGCAAAGGGTTTTTCAAGAGTCATTACAAGACATTGATGCAGAATACCATCCCAGTTTTTGGATATGTTAAGAACAGACATCTAATCTTTCCAAAACTGTTTAGTTCATTGTGGTGATTGCTGTCATTGTTTTGGTATAGCATGGCAAAGTTGCCCCCAATATCAGGTTTTCATAGGAGCAGTGGAAGTCACACAACAGTGGGTTTTTAAAAAATCATTGTGACCAAATGAGGCAGAATACCATCCCAGTTTTTGGATATGTTAAGAACAGATATCTAATCTTTCCAAAACTGTTGATAATATGGTGGTGAGTCGTGACATTTTTTTTTAAATAACGTGGCAAAGATGGCACCAAGTTTCAGTTTTTCCATTTTAAAGACTTCATTCTAAACTCTTCATCGCAGAAGATCAGTCTTTCAACACAACATGCACAGAATGGTTGGGAACATACATTGTCCATATCAAACCTCTGTCTTTAAAACTGCACTTACCACAGTCCTTCAAAGATGCCCACAAATTCAAAGGTGAGAATTTTTCAAGCAACTTTAAGCCCCCAGAAAACGGTGGTAAATGACAAGAGGATGTGTGAAAATCCACTTTTCACAAGTACATGTTCCAAATGTTACCCCTTGAAATTCATAAGGACCTACTTAAAGTAGTTTTTTAGATACAACACTCTGAAAGTGGGCTCTCTGAGAAGTCTGTTCCAAACGAGTCAGGGGGGTACCTGACAAAAACATTTTTAATGACAAAACTATGAGGAATTGACAGCTATAATTTTGCACTTTGCCTATTGGGACGTTTGTGAACCTCCTTGATTTTTTTCAGCCAAATCTGAGATGGTCGTGCGGGATGATTCGGAGATTTGGCGTGGAATGACCCCATTGTCTGAAGTTCACGATGACTAACAGTTGTGAAAACAGCGCGAAATAGAACGAGGAAAATTGATAAATCGCTCAGCAAATGTTTTTCGCTGGTGTGGACACTTTTTCAGCCTTCACATATCAGCTGGTCCCTAATGTGCTTCTGGCCTGGCACTGCCCACGTGCTTGGCACCACCCTTTGGCCGGCAGCACGCATTGATAATGGAAAACCAAACTAAGCTGGTTGGATGTCCGCACTCAGATCAATACAGCCTGCCATAACACAGCACGACACGGTCGGCCTTAGGTGGAAAGCTGGCATTAGTGTGGCATTAGTGTGCATGCTAACTATGTGCAAATGCTATATAAGTATGCTAATATTTCGCTTAGGGCGCCTAAATGGGTATATCTGTTCATGTAGCAATAACCATGAGTACCAACAAGCATGCGTAGAACAACCAGAATTGTTTTAAAGTGGAATTAACATATAATTGATTGAGGGATAAAGTTATTCAAAATTAACAATGCAATAAACCACCCACATAATTCAGAATTAAGTTTAATTTGAAATAAATTTAATTTTGAATTGTAAAATGTTATGTTTTCGAAGCAGAATGGATTTTCATTCAGAATTAAATAACGTAAATTGGGATTCTAATGTCCTATGTAAACCAGACCAGTATCACCAGTTGTCTGGGTATTTTTGTGTCTGTTTGTTTATAATTGAACAATTCAATCTTTCCCAGCGGTCATACCATTGAGGAAGGCAACTGATGAACAGCTATGTCAGACATTGCAGAGAATCACAGAAAATAATAAGAACCAACTGCAGAAAAAAGAGGCTGAGCTGATGGCAGTAAAAAAACAACAAGAAGAAACGACTAAACAACTGCAGAAGACTAAAAATCAACTCGAAGATAGGACCAAAGAACTACAGAAGACCAAAGAACAACTAAAAAAAGCAACCAAACTTCTACAGGAGAAGTGCAAAAGCCATGAGAGGTCTGCAAATCAAACAAAAAACAAACACAATCCACATCAAAAGAAAGGGGCAGAAGCCATGAAGACAACACAAAGAAAGAGGACGAGAGAGGGACAATTGGAGGACAAGCGCAGGGAGGAGGAGGATGAAGAAGAACTGCTAAAGGACACCCACCAGCTGGAAAAGCTGAGGACAAATACAAAGCAACAACTCAAGATGAAAGGCTATAAAGATGGTAAATATAATAATAATCATCATCATCTTTGTAAGTATACATATCATTGCACATTAAAGGAGTATGACACTATTTTGGGGCTTAATACAGTTAAAGTTGTTGGCTGGGGTTTATAAAGGCGGCAAAGTGTCTTATTTTTCATGTAAGCCGTTGTCTTGCTTTAAGACAAGTTAAAAGAGGGAGCATGTCGCTAAGCTAGTGAAAGTCAATGCATCCGTGTAGCATGCTACATATAAAGTTTAGCATGCTAAAATATAAAGTTTTAACATATTTAAACAATCCAAAAAGCTTCACTGTATATTTCTGCACATGCACATATTTTTGGTTTAAAGTTATTCAATTTAAATATGGTAAAAAGTATATACAATTTTACCAATTGGTGGGCATGTGTTTCATGCGGCCAGACTTCCAGAGAGGACTGTCCCATCCTCACACAAAAACCCACACCCTTCATCATTCCAGTAGTAGTTTTTGAATTTTTTTTTTTTTTTTTTAAATATCAGACCAAATTTTTTAAAGGGCCAGTCTGGGAGTCAAAATGTAATTTGTTGCCTCAAAGACAAGGTATGCAGTATAGGGTTTTAAAACTTCTAAACTGCTTTTCTATGTGCCTCCTAGAAATCGATTCACCTCACAGGAAGAGACAAAAAAGCAACCAGCAGCCTTCAACCAGTGAGTCACCTGCATAAGTAATCACATCATCACTGACATAATTGTGTAACACTCACACAGCTGATCATCAGCACCACCAATACAAGTCATGACACAGGAAACAATAACACAGATTTGTCACCAACAAATAACAGATGAAAATCACATCATCGCTAACATGTACAGACCTAAGCCTTGTGTAGCAGTCAAAGAGATTAACACAACATTTATGACAGTCAGCAGGAGGAAGAATGAGCTACAAAGAAATCCAAAAATACCTTTAATATTAATTATAATTATGATAATATTATTACTGTAATTATTATTATTACGCAGGCTTGCTCTAGCAACCCCTTCTTCTTGTAATCTGTAAGTGATGTTTATGCTTGCTTATCTTGTGCGAGTCTGGAAAATTGCAAACAGATAAGCTCCGAGGCCTTTCGAGAGACACCATTCAAACACTAAGCTAGCTGTGCTAGCTAGGAGGGCCTCATTGAAGTGGCAAGCAACATGACAGGCCTGGGGAAGCGTTCGTCTGGAATACGTTGGTTCAAGGTCAACCTGGAATGGGTGTTTGTCTGGACCATTTCAGGTACCAGTGTCCTGGTTGTTTAGGGCCATCTGGACTCTCACTCTGACCTAAGTGTCGTCTCCAATGACCAAGAGGTCAGGGAGTCTGGGAATGACAATTAAAGAGTGTAGAAACTCCAGCTGATGGTTGACGACCATAGACATAGATTCACCTAGACTGGCAATGGGCCTCGAAAGTTTCGGATTTCTCAGCAGTCAGGCCAATGCAGACTGTCATCTTGGTGAAGACTCCCGTAACCATAAACTTTTACGTAATGTCGTCATCTTCCTGTATGTGAAATTAACTTCTAAAAGTGTCGAAAATAACGTGATGCTTCCTTTGCCGTCTGTGTTGTGTATCTATAATAATATATAACACATCATATAATACAACACAATACAACATAGCATAATGTTGTACAATGCCATTACACGCGAAGACGAGGGCTTGTCATATTTTTCTATCTGGGCTGGTGATGTTGCTAGGTTACCATCAGCGTCTTCTGGGAAGCTTGCACAGTCAGCTTTACTAAACATACGGGTTATATACATACCTATATACATAGTTGTCAATAACTCAGAGTATAGTATATCAAATAAGTTGTATACACACAAGCATGACCGATTTCAGTATCACAAAATATCCTCAAACTGCATTGCTGCAACGTAGAGTCTCGGCAGGGTTGCCAGATGAGACTGATGAATGTGTGCCCTTTCCTACCCGCAGACCGCCTTCCTAGACGGCCTGCTTTTGGCGGGAAACCGCCCCATCTGGCAAGACCGCTCAACTTCTGGGTCTCTAATAAAACGTTCGGTGGTAGTGAGGGTGATTCCTTTCTTGGAGTGACAATATAAATGTTACTTTTGCAGTGTTGGGAGTAACGCGTTACAAAAGTAACTAATTACTGTAATGCATTACCTTTTTGAGTAACGCAGTAATGTAACGGATTACAGGGGGAAAAATCGGTAATATGTCCTCGTTACAATGCCAGTAACTTTCACATTACAACGCATTTTTTCACCTAGATTTTGTGTGGGTATTTTGTTTTCTTTATACAATGTTCGCGGATCACCGCGAGATCAGCTATTGCATATATTGATAGCCTATGTCCGCACAGAGATTTTAAAGTTCCATGCAGAACATTGCTTCCTCTTTCACGCTTCCAGAAGATCCAGCTTGCTCGTTTTCAAGATGGGTATATGCCCAATAGGCCTACTTTGACTTCATTGAAAATAAGGAAGCCAAGAACATTTCAGTTAAATGCACACTTGAAACCCAAACCGCTTTCCACATCGAAAAACAGTAGCCTACAAACAATTTGACGATTTGAAGAGGTGCCATAGCACCACCAAATTAGTCAGGAAAGGAGGGGATGCATCCCATTCGCACGAGACAGGGACACGGCAGGGTATCTGACAGGGGGGATGAGTAAATTGCATCCCCCTCACTTTTGTTCAACTAAACATCACTAAAATCCATTTGAAATAAAATATTATACGTTCGCCTGTCAAAGTAGGGAAACGACTTACTGTCGTTGCATCACTCTGTAGCCTATCACTGTAGGTGATAATAGGGCCCCTACCCCTGCCACCTGATAACATCAAATAAAGCAAATGATTAATAAGTGCTCGATTCATTTTAAGGCTACAACCATTGTGTGGTAACAGATGTCTAAGGATGGAGTTTTGAAACATGGCCATTGTCTTTGAAGAGAGAGAGAGAGAGAGAGAAAACTCTTAGCAGATGTAAATAAACTGTTGCATCAAAAATGGCTAAGTCAACTTACCCAAGTCATTCACATTGGCAGAACAATTGTGCACAGGGCCCCAGGATGAATAGATAGGGCCCCCATACCACCTGCCAAGATCATAATAGGGCCCCTACTCCTGCCTCCTGCAGGAGGGCCCTAGGCCTACAGGCAAATGCCCTCCTTGTCTTCCCTATAGCTACGTCTCTGGTCATTCATTTTCTCATAGGCAGTGTTTGACTTGATACATGCTTATTTTTGACTCTGGTCACTGTTGTGATTGACCACTGACCTTGGCGGAAAGACAGGGTTATGCAGCTGTAGTAGGGGAGTAAGCAAGGGCGAAACTTTGATTTTGACATTGGTGGGGACACAAAAGTGCTCCAAGACAAAGATTCCAGAAGCTTTTTTGCATTATCAATCATAGGTTCATGTCATGCAGATGTAGGGCACGGTCTATGAATATGGTCATTGATCCACGTCGATTTATAAGCACGAGCGGTGCTGTCCCCATAGCCAGTGGTGGACGAAGTACACCAGTTATGTACTTGAGTAAAAGTACAGTTACCTTGCATTGAAAATTACTCAAGTAAAAGTAAAAGTGTTAACCTCACTTTTTTACTTGAGTAGAAGTACAAAAGTATCTGCCGTCCAAAATACTTAAGTATTAAAAGTAAAAAGTAAAAACTTAAAAATGAAGCCTTTATTTTAATATTTAAGTGTTGTAGTTTGGTCATATCTAATTAAATATCCTCTGATTTGCATAGGCTATACCAACATGTTAGAACTAGGCCATAACAGGCCTCAGAAACACTATGGAGTAAGTCCATGGATGTTATAGCATCAGAAGTTCATTTTTACCTCTCTAAACATTTAATACTGACCCTAACATACCCAAAAGAACACATGAAAGGGCCATTATAGGCCTATGCCTATTAGAACAACTACTAGGCTACAATACCCCACCCAGGCCTACTTATTTGTGACCGCAAGAAGTTAGAGTATAAGGTACTTTATGTTTAATTTTTGTTATAATTATGGTTTTGGTATACCTCTTATTACTGTTGTTGTGTGGTTATGTTAATGTTGGCTTAGGCCTATGTATGGACAAACAAACTTCTTCAATTCTAAGCTACCTTTAAAGATAGGAACATCTTAATATACTTGTAATGGTCTATATTTGCTAAATGCTAATGATTTGCAATAGCCCAGCCTACTTGATACAACTTAATTGGAACACTTATCTGTCTGATCATGAAAAGGCCTTTTGTGCCTGTGCACATCACTGGGCCAATATTTAGCCAAAGTCCAC
The DNA here is from genome assembly GCF_034702125.1 of Engraulis encrasicolus. Classification (NCBI taxonomy): domain Eukaryota; kingdom Metazoa; phylum Chordata; class Actinopteri; order Clupeiformes; family Engraulidae; genus Engraulis; species Engraulis encrasicolus. The sequence goes on from NW_026945753.1 coordinate 412,991, forward strand.
TTTTTTCCATTTTTTTCTACTTTGTTACTGTAGTTTTCTTACAACCTCACTTTGGTGGTATTGCCAGTGCTTTTCATAACCACTGTAACCTACTGACTTGACTTTAAGGAAAGGATACATGTTGCAAGGATACATGTTACATGCATCCTCTTTGCAACATGTGGTGGCCAAGGCAATCCTCATGTAAAGATACAAAATAACCCTTTACACAAGCCTCTTTTCCATAATTTTGAAGCAAATCATCTTTTTGGTGACAGGGGAGTCTATTAGACAAGTAATTGATATCAACTACTTCAGAAAATAGGCTACTGCAATGTATTGAGGGGAAAGGCTATCACAGAGTTGTGCGCATGGATGGTTTGGAATAAGCAGCATGTTTCAACCTGTGTAGGCTACTTGACTCAAGAAACCAACACGCTTCAAAAGCGGCAATTATGTGTATTGTAAGCCACAACACAGATATAGCACAGTAAGTCAAATAAGCAGTACATTAAGTATCAATTCGCTGATTATTCAGTTCAAGCGCGAAGCCATCTAACAAATTTCGTCTTAGTGTCAGGCGAGTGCAGCCTGCGAGCTAAACCTCTCCCCCTCACACAACGAATACGACGTGCAGATTAATACACTCCAACAACGTTATTGTCGCCTGCTTTATTGTTTTGCTGTGCTTTCCGCATGTTACTAGTAAGTAGTGTTTCTTCTTATTTCAATTCGTCTCGCAATTCGTAGACTGCGTCCATTCGAAAACTAATCCTGTACAGTAGAGATTGTCACGTCACGTGACACATTACAACCAATCACAATGGCGAATCTCTGAGTCTGCCAATCGGATTCAGTTTCACTTTCTTCACACCAGCATGAAATCTCCGATTTCATTTGACCAGGGCATTAAAAATGAATTAATTCACCTGCCGTGTATCGCCTTAAAAAAAAAGGAACGTGTAAGGAACGAGTGTTTCTGTAAATGTAACGAAGTGAAAGTACTAAATTTCGCTTTGAAATGTAGTGAAGTAAAAGTATAAAGTCTTACCAAATAAAAATACTTGAGTAAAGTATGAAAGTATGAAAATGTTACTTAAGTACAGTAACGAATTACATTTACTTCGTTACTGTCCACCACTGCCCATAGCCTATTTGTTTCAAACGTGTATGACGCGCTATGCCGATTTAATGTCACGCTTTCAAAGACGTTGATTATTGAGAATGGAGAACGAGACACGGAATAGGTTAGAGGTAGGCCTATGTTATATTAATGTGGAGAGCATGGTCTATGAATATGGTCATTGATCCACGTCGATTTATAAGCACGAGCGGTGCTGTCTCCATAGCCTATTTGTTTCAAAAATGTATGACGCGCAATGCCGATTTCATGTCACGCTTTCAAAGACGTTGATTATTGGGGAAACGGAGAACGAGACACTGAATAGGTTAGAGGTTGGTGAAATTCATGTGGAGCGAGAGAAAGAGAGAGAGAGGGTGGGCAGCACCAACCCTTTGGATGCAGTGATGCACGCGCAACCGAAATTTAAAGAAAAGACAGGGAGGGACGAGAGGCAAAATGGGAGGCGCGGGTACTCAGACCTCCAGACCTATCCCCTTCTGAATTCTGCCTTTTTTTTGTTTGTCATTATGCTAAGGTGCCCGCCGACGTTTTACAAAGGCGCCCTCGTGATAAATCTGTCTCGTGTTATGTTGACGAGGAGTTATTGTGTCATTGTCACAAACATTCTATCATTTGCAGGACATAATGCAACATTAACATATTGACAGCCATTGGATATTCAACTGCACAACAGTCTCTGCAGTTAGTTGTGTCATCGTAGACAACTTGATTCATAGATAACGAGTTTGCCCTGCTAACGGGCTGTGTTCCAAACGTCATTTCATTAGCGAGTGATAGTGTGACTTACAGATTTCTTTGAAAAGTAGCTCCGTATGTCCACTTTTTTTCTTTTGCCTGCCATCTCACTTGGCAGTCATGTGCCCGTGTCACCCACGTTGCACCAAAGATTCTGGAACGTTAGCCTGCCAGAGTAATTTAATAACGTACCGTGTGGTAACACCACTGATAAGCGCAGTGATAGAACCTACCGAAAAGACCTCAGCTTCTTTTTTTTCTTTTTTTTGGCGCTCCTGCCTCCTAGCAACCATACACAACCTAGAGTCTCACGTGAAAGAAGGGGAAGGCACAGCCAATCAGATTGGTCGTCAGCCTTTGGCAAAGGACTTTTGGTTAACCCTTTCTTCGCCGCAATGCGAATGAGACGGGAGACCGTTTCCCCCCCCAGCCTAGTGATCAAATTGGTGCGGACAAAACGATAATCGCTGGATATTGGTGGGGACGCGTCCCTTATATCCATGCCGAAATTACGCCCATGGGAGTAAGTTTATGCAAAAATCTCATTTTGACCAAATTCGGACTTAGGCGGTTTTGGTAGCAAGCCGACGATATGTTTTTATGTATTTTCACCGACGCCGGTAAAAAACGCGGCCGTTCCACAACGCTTTACCGCCCTGATGTGTAAGACCCCTAAGGAAGCTGTTTTGAAACCACACCCTATACATTATTATATTTAGGTATTCTTAGAGACAGTGAACAATTTGATTCTTTATTCTTGCATTCGACATAAGCAAACAGAATGTATTTATTCCCCCTTTACCAGTGACCACTAGGCCTACTGCCCCCTCCTGTCATCAGACAAAAACTATTGGAAATAGTCAAAATAATAAGCCTGCTATATTAGGCAATTAACTTAATAAATGACTGGCAAAAATGTCATTTTTAGCACACAAGGGCGATTGGGTAGATGTGCGAAAGGCCATGCGCCTTTAAGAAAAAGAAGTCGATTTGATGGTCAAAATGTCCAGGATTTTTGTCAGACTGAGGTGGCAACCCTAAGACGGAGACAGAAAGAGTAGCGAGTGGAGCCGTTTAAGTTCTGCACGACAATTGAGGGCCATAACAAATACAAAGATGGCTGATCAAATGTGGGAAATAAACAAAGCTAAACAAAGCTAAGCTAGCTTTGGAGTTGGACATAGCTTAGATCACTGATGCTGCGTATGCCCTACATGCATCGACCTAGGTGCCTGGAATGACAGACGCTACATTCAGGCTCTTCAGATTTTTTTTTTTTTTTCAATTAATTAAGATTGTGGGTAGAGCAGAATGAACAGGATCTTTTAAATGCAACTATTTCATGTTTGAAAGTGCTCCGGAGGCTGAGATATTTAGGGTTTTATGGGCTGAGGTCACCTTTTCCCAAAAAGGGCTTAGGCATTCAGCAGGCATTTTTTTGCAGGAGTCTTAGGCTTGAATGGGTTAAGCTAGACACGTTTTGACACAATTATTTTCCTGATTGTTTTGCTTCTGCAGGTGGTCCCCAACATAAAGGCAGTGAGTCAACGTATATGTGTGAGTTTGTATATACCATGTTTTATATTTTATTGCTTTAATAAATATTAGTATGTATATTTTTAATGGTAACACTTTAATTGCACCTGTGCTAAAATAGTCATGGACCTGATCTGCCCAATGTCATTGTCTATCTCAAATAAATATACTTATTAATTAATTGATTGTGATGCTCTAATAATCCCATTACTTTTGAAAATGTGAATCAGACACAAATTACCTTTGTGTGCCATGGCTCATTTTTCTTCTGTCATCAGTTCTGTCATCAGACGAATCTGAAACAGATGAGGAAGATGAAGAAAGTGAAGGGGATGAAGATGAAGAAGATGATGGAGAAGATGAGGAAGATTAAGAGGATGAAGACGATGACGAAGATGATGATGATGATGGAGGAGATGAGGAAGATGAAGCGGATGAAGATGAAGATGATGGAGGAGATGAAGAAGAGGGATGAGATGGGATCTGCTGTGGGAGATACTGGAAAGAGATGATGAATACTGGGGATCAACAGTAGCTCTGTTTGAGACACAAATGCAAATTTAATTAGGACACCATTCATACACAGTTTTCCTATTATGTTATTGTTTGTGTTGTTGCTACGTTATATTACATTATATATATATATATATATTGTATCGTATAATATCTTTTTGTATCATATGTCATCGTTCATTCATATATATGTCATTATATATCGTTCATTCATATTTAGTATATTTTCATAAATGTTCTTCCTTTTCAGAAAATGTTTTGATCATTATCATCATATTGAATTTTCCATTTAATGTTTTAATCTTTTGCTCATATTAAAAAACCTACAGCTTTGAATATTTTGCTCAGTGCACGTGTTATTGTTTTACACTTTAGAATATTATCAATTAGAGATGGAGGATAATAGGGTTTTTCATTGGATCCGGGTCCTGCAGGATCTTAAGCAGTGGATCCGGTATGCAACATGTTACCTAAAAATCAGGGTCTGGTGCATCTCTAGCCTAGGCTTTTCAGTCAGTCTTTCACAACCCCAATCACTGCATGGAGTGAAAGCCCTTTGGAAGCGGCCGTCGCAGGCAGTGTGGCAATAAGCCAATGGGTCTAAAAAATAGTTTGAGCCAACGTAATAAAAAGGGCCCACTTGTGCGAGTAGACTATATGTTTCAAGCAACCCTTTCGTAGGATCCTGTAGCCGGTTCCGGATCCGGCAGGATCTTAAGCAGTGGATGCGGTATCCGGCAGGATCCTAAAAATCAGGATCCGGTTCATCTCTATTATCAATAACAAGGTTGTGATGGAAGCAGTCATACAGACAATGAACAATGGTAAATCCTAACATACTTATCAAAATACCTGTTTAACAAATGTGATCTGGACATGAAAATTCTTCTTGCCTTTGACCAAGCCATTTCTACAGAAATAACATGTTCACAGCAAACGTAATAAAGGACTAAAATACATAAGAAAAAAAAGAATGTGTCCATGGCCTTCAATTAGCTCAACTACTGTAATTTGAACAAATGATGTGAATCAACTTCACACTGCCCTGTGTGATAAACATCACACTGGGGGCCCTGGGGGGTGGGGGGCTCTGGGAAGCCACGGCGCATGGGACCGCTTTTGGGTGGCACTTCAGTCATTCTCACATACCATTACAACATAATGTCACAGAATCCATGTAAACCTAATGGAATGCAATCTACCTGTAGTTATTATAATATGGGCAAACCTGGACCTGAACCTGGGCAAATACAGCCCATGATGATTTCATGAAGTAATGTTCTGTTGTGTAGGCCTATAGGCTATGTAACCTTGCCTATCTTAACATCACATGAGTGCATACCCCAATCAGGTTTTTTGACCCGACCAAAATCATGATCTGCATTGCCAATCACAAATAAATAATTAGGTCTAATCTTTCCAACCACTTTTAAAATCCAACAGAGGGTGCACCATTTGTGAAACGAACTATTGACTCATAAAACAGCAGAACAGTCCAGAAACCCAAGGCTAAGAAACTAACAGTTGCAGCAGGCACAGTGGTGGGTGATATTGGTAAGCAAGAATTCTGTGTGTTCCCCAGACGAGAATTCAGACAACCTCCCTCCTTCTGCTCAGTCATTTTTCTTGCACGCTGCGTTTCGTATTGCATCATTCACCCCACGAAATGTTTGCATTGTAATAGGCTACCATTACAGCAACAACTCACATTAATGGCATTCAACAATAACACATCACCGAAGCGCAATCATCATTCCGGAAAGGGTGTGTTCTTCTGGACCAGGTAATATTCTGGTAATAAATGAAGTCAAACCACGAATAGCGACCAAGGGACACTCAACCACCTGCGTTACTCCGTGATTGCAGTTGTGACAGGGGACAAATATTAACCCAGTGCCCTTACCTTAAACGTTGTCTTGACCGCGTATAATGTATCCCGACCTTTCACTGTTATCCATGCGTTTCCGACCATAACCATCTTCCACGTTCACTTCCACCTTGTAATCCACACCATAGCTAAAAGCAAGAGAGGGACTATTGTGCTACAATTTGGCGATTCCTCTCAACTCACTCGTGTTATCCGAAATATTGCACATTTGACCACATCCAAATCAGTTCCGCTTCGACAAAAGGCGCGTTATTGAACAAGACGTTTGCCCAGTGCTTGTTACAGCGGATTTTCAGTGCGATGTCACTGGCCTGGGACAGTTTGATTGCAGTACAGAGAGTAATATATTGTCTTCGAGATAACTTTTATTATAAAAGCAACTGGCTTGAGCCAAAAAATGTTAAGTAAACTGGCGTCTGTGCAACATCCTCTGAGAGAGATATTTTCGCTTTCTTTTCAGTTTGTATTGTGCATGATTTTACGATGTCGCTGCCAACCAATTGGAAGGGGGGGCCCTTCAGCTGGGGGTATTTTGACTATACTGTCGTTGGGCTTTTCGGCACTTGACCTCACGCTGTCGCTGATGCAAACCAATTTGAAGGGGGCCCCCTCGAGCAGGGGGTATTCGGGAGGCGCTGTTGCTGCCCTCGCAGCAGAGCCGTTCATACAGATGACAGTAGCGTATTATAAAGCTATTTAAAATCGTCATTGCGGTTGAATACAAAACATGTCGTCCGTGGGGGCCCCTCCTACTCGGGGGCCCTAGGCAGCTGCCTACTTTGCTTACCTTAACGCAATGGGCCGACCCCTGTAAGTAGTAGGCCGATTAAAATACCCAAGCACATTGGCCCCCGAGGACAGGTGACCCACTAAATCTCCTGTGTGCCGGACTAACAGTCCAGCCCTGACTGTGTACCATCCTGAAGTAATGTAGGCCTACATCAGGGTTGGGCAACTGGAGGCCCCGGGGGCCACATGCGGTCCTCCTCCTCATTCAATGCGGCCCTTAGATAAAACATAATAATAGTAATGATTAAAAAACATAACTGACAAATCGTATTCAATCAATTGTAAATTTACTGTTTGCTGATAGAAAACACTACTTTTCCTTTCAAACAGTATCGGCAGTTGGTGAGCAACCAACTACACCTCAAACTGAGTGATCTTCTGTGGTCTTCTGACGGTGGACATGAAAAACCATTGCCCATCCCTGGCCTACATTATGCTTTTCTGCACTAGAATCTCATTATATACAAATGAGTTTTTGCACAATTATTGGTGGCGTTAGCACCATTATATCGGAGCGTTCAGGAACCAGAAAGTTGGTTCTCGGTGCGCACCGAAAAATGCTTGTTTGTTCCTGCCGTCAACGTGGACATCAGCAGTGACTGCCTCAACATCATCAACAGCGGTCTTGCTACATAGCCTCCCGGGACTACTAGTCAGGATGCAGTGATAATGTCAGGATGCAGAATGATAATGAGGCAGTACCTACAGTATTCAGATGTGAACATTACTTTAGTTAAAAAGCATGGATGTTTAAAACTTTGAAATGGGACTGCAACTGAATCAGCACTACTGTATCACAATGGATATAATAAAAAACAAATTGATTTAGTGCACGCAAATCAATCAATTATTTATTGGTGCTTTAGTACACTAATGTGTGATGGGCACATAATTTGTAAAGCCCTATAGGGTTTTTAAATTCAGGAACAATTTTAAAGCCTTGCGAATGGTCATCATAGTTGTGTGAAATTTTTACAATTCCCATCCCTGACACTAACGTCACACAGTAACTACCAGTCTCGCCTAGAATTTACCTGAAACACCATTGACTCAATCCAGCGCACTGTTAGCCGGATTATCATCAATTTTCAAATCTCTTCGAGACTTGGTTTGACCAAGAGCATAATAATTAACATTTTCCAAAAAGCATGGTTGACCCGCCTCCCTTTGTTTGCTAATGGTTGTTTGCTTCCCGACAAAGTGGGAGGAGTTACCGGTTTTTCGGGAACTCAAAAACGATATTTCCATTGCTCTTGACCTACCTAGTAGCAACGCTGAAGGTGTTGTGTCACAGATAGCGCTTTCAGGCCGACTGAGAACCGTGCTGGAGCCCGTTCCCGCACCTAATAGCGAACCAGCCGTCATGTTCACGCCACAGATATTTGCGTTCGCGAACCGGAAAGTTGTTTCGCAATGCGAACCGCAAAATACTAGGTTTTTCTCCGCGAACCGTGACGACAGCGTGCTCGTCAGCAGGTTAATCCGGGTAACGCAGTCACGTGCGGGAAAAGTTCAGAGCTCGGTTGAACACGGGCGGTTCGCAGATAAACACTTAAGTGCTGAACGTAACTGGTACACTTTGGTATGCAAGCATGACAATTGGCACACGTGTTCTTTAGAATGCACTCTTTCAGCAGAGGGCGTTGTCCGCCCAAAAATCCAAGATGGCCGCCATTTTTTCAAGATGGCCACCCTCTCCAATTGAAAATAAGGCCAAAAATAGTTCACTTTTGTATGCAAGCATGGAAATTGGCACACATGTTCATAGGTGTGGATACAGACTTGCCAGTGTTGACACAATATACACCGTATAAAGAATTGTACACTGAAAATGTGTCTTCTTTGTCCTATTCTACAGTAGTGTTCTCCATTTTCTACTTGCAAATTCAAAATAGTTCTGTAGGCTATTATTCAACTTGTTCTTTATCAATGTTTTTTTTTTTAATAAGAACAAAAAATAAAATGTGACATTACATCAAAATATGCAGGGCAGTCATGGGTAAACGGTTAGGGCGTCAAGCTTGACATCCGACTCGACAGATTGGTGGGGGTAGTAATTAACCTGTGCTCTCCCCCATCCTCCTCCATGTCTGAGGTACCCTGAGCATGGTACCGCCCCAACGTGCTACTCCCTTGGGGCGCCATTGGGGGCTGCCCCCTTGCAAGGGGAAAGGCATGAATGCAATTTCGTTGTGTGCAGTGTACAGTGAACCCTTGTGTGCTGTTGAGTGCTGTGTCACAATGACAATGGAAGTTGGAGTTTCCCAGGTGGGCGTTCACTTCATTACATTGCATTATTACATTACATTACATTGCACTTAGCTGATGCTTTCATTTTATTCAAAGCGACTTACAACTTCACTTTTAACATTGTTTTGTTTTTTGGCAGTAAGTGTGTGTGTGTGTGTGTGTGTGTGTGTGTGTGTGTGTGTGTGTGTGTGTGTGTGTGTGTGTGTGTGTGTGTGTGTGTGTGTGTGTGTGCCTTTGTCTGTGTCTGTATCTGTGTAACAGATGTCAATGTAAGGCATTGGAAATGCATGGCAAGAGACTAGTAAGGCCTCTGCACGTATCCTCAGTCTTCTGGCAGCATGCTTTACACAGCATATAATACAAGCTGGGGGATTTGACAAGTGACTCCTACAAAAATAGCGCTCAATCATAATACAATGTGATACAAGGTTGTTGCCCAACAGCGAGAAATATTGTTGTGCTTTATTGCCCTCTAGTGGACGCTAGAGAAATTACATCACAATAAATAAAGGTGGCAGTGTGAAACAGGACAGATAGCACACACACACACACTCACGCACGCACACACATACACACTCATTACATGCACAGTCATGCATGTTGGCACGCACACACAACCGCACACACACACACACACGCGCACACACACACACACACACACACACACACACACACACACACACACACACACACACACACACACACACACATCATATGATGCCTATCATGGCATCTGTTCAATCAGGATCGTCTCAGGACGTCTCAGCTCTTTGAGAACATATTTCAAACGACGGACTGTTACTCGAAGTGGATATTTATATAAAAGGCCTATTTCTCCTGCAGTGGGTGATACAACCAGTTCCTATTGTCCCTGAAACGTCAATTTACTCTCCCATCTTTATCAGGTAGGACTTGCTTTGCAAGTTTTGCAGAGATGCAGTGTTGGTTGTCCAGGAGAGGTCGTCGCTGCAAGGAATTTAGTGCTGGATGTATGACAAGACTTTCACAAAAAAACGTAAAACACATGCTTTCAAAATTAAACACTATTCTTCAAGTTACAAAATAATCAAAGTTACAGTTTTATTTTCATTTTTATTTTGATTGCTTGAATGCTTAATTTAAATGTTAACCAAAATGTTGAGAACCTACACTCAAATACAAATAACCCAACAATGACAGAAGAATGGAGCTTGCATTGACTGACTTCCTATTAAATTTAGCCTGAGACATGCCACCACATTGAACAGACCACATGACAATAGCCTTCTGTATTCATTATCATGTCGGTAAAGTGAACATAATAGTTTGTTAAAAAAAAAAGTGTCACTTTCAGAAAAATGTTTCCACATGGGAATGGATAATCAAAATAGTCCTACCATGTGAACATGGCACAGCAATGGCATAGAAGAATTATGGAGTATGGCATTGACTGACTTCCTGTAAAATTTAGCCTGAGACATGCCACCATATTGAACAGACTACATGACAATAGACAGAGTTTTTTTGTACTGGGTAAAAACATGTTTCCACATGGGAATGGATAATTAAAATACCATGTAAACATGGCACAGCACATGTACAGTTATAGCAGCGAGTGAAGGGCTGAACTGGGACAAGAACAAATCTTGTACTCGCAGAGTCAGAGCAGTGCCAGTGTAGTTTGTCAGCCCCGTGATTCTGCCCACACACTACACAGCTTACAGGACTTACTCAAGCATGCACGCGCACGCACACACACACACACACACACACACACGCAGGCAAGCACGCGCACAAACACACACACACACACACACACACACACACACACACACACACACATACACAGTTATTGGGCTGATAATTGATGTGAACTTTAAAGCTATTGGGTCTGCCAGGAAAGAAAACATTCTCTGCTGCTAGTTAGATTTATCTACACTATAATACACATAGAGTGAATGGGATTCCCCATTACACAGATAAACCCACTGCCAAAGTTCAATGCCACCACATCCAGGGGAAACCCCACTTTCAATGCCACATCAAAATGACTTGGTGTCAGAACTTAATGTGCCAGGTAAGTCCCTATACTGTAATATTAAAATACCGGTCAAACACACTGAAATGTAATTAGTATAGAATAATATTGATAAATAAAATCCAAAAATAGCCGAGGTTTCTGACACTGTTGCCAAGACTCAGTGAAAATGACAATGAGTCACTGTGAGTAGATTAACTTAACTAAGACACGTACAGCCAAAGTCACACACACACACACACACACACACACACACACACACACACACACACACACACACACACACACACACACACACACACACACACACACACACACAGCTAAGCTAAGCTAAGCTAAGCTACTGGCTGCCAAGTGGGCTAACACAGAGGAACATGTGGCCTCTTGGAAAAAAAAGCAGTCTCTAAAAAGACAGGACACTGCACTGTCTCAGAAGCACTGATATGTTTGTTGTTTGTGTGGTTAGCTTTGTGATTGATGTGAAGTGATGAAGTGTGTGTGATGAAGTGTGTGTGTGTGTGTGTGTGTGTGTGTGTGTGTGTGTGTGTGTGTGTGTGTGTGTGTGTGTCTGTGTGTCTGTGTGTCTGTGTGTGTGTCTGTGTCTGTGTCTGTGTGTGTCTGTGTGTGGGGTGTGGAGGTATGGGTGTGGGCGGGTGTGTGTTTCCTGAGCAAGTATGAAAAGTAGTAGTATTACTTACCTGGCTCAAACACACCATGTGCTCTGAGATAGCCTTAAGGGAACAGTGCAGTGGGACTGTACCATGCTCAGGCATGGAGGAGGATGGCGGAGAACACTGGGGAGTTGCCGCCTGTACTTTCACATTGATTGTTCGAGACATAACTACCCCCCCCCCCCCCTTGGATAATTTCACCACCGCTTTGCCACGGAAGGACTGCTATATATTATATATCAATATATATTATATATGTAGTGTCACAGTGTGATACCCTGACCAACGTGACGTCTATCATGGCATCTGTTCAATCAGAAACGTCTCTGGAAAGTCTCTCGCTGCGCATGCCCCTCCAGCCCTTTGAACAAAGAGAGCGCAGCATGAGGTGAATTGCCAAGTGCAGAGTGAGGTGAAGACGACATCTTTGGCTCATTTGGAAAATAATTAAGAAAATATTTCGACTGTTACTGGACGATTAGTGGATATTTATATTATATTTCTCCTGCAGTGGGTGATACAGCCAGTTCCTGTTGTCTCTGAAACGTCAATTTACTCTCCCGTCTTTATCAGGTAGGACTTGTTTTGCAATTACAGTAGAGAAAATTAGCACATAATAGCACATAAAAACACTTCAGTAACGTGCACGCTTCAAGGAACATGAATAAGGTTTCATGGCAAAATGACACTCATTTAGCCACAAAATTCATTACAAGTTTTTGCCTACTCTTGTTTACTAGAGCAACACTATTGAACGATTAAACAAAAGTTTGTTAAGTTGTTGGTAAAATAACTTAAACACAGCGTTGCTGTACCTTAAACAAAAGTGCAGGTTTACACTTTCATACCAGTTTTACATATCACTTGCTCCTTTATGCAACACACATCCCCTGTCTACACACTATTTTATATATAAGACACTTTGTTCAAAAGTAAAATCTGAGATTCATTGAACACATCTGTTCAAAATACAAAACACAATGGATATATGACAAGACTTGAGACATAAAACACATGCTTTCAAAATTAGACACTATCCTGCCAGTTACAAAATAAACAAAGTTGCATTTTTCTATTTTCATTTTAATTTCCATTGCTTGTATGCTGAATGTAAATTTTCACCAAACCGTTGAGAACCTACGCTCAAACAAAACATCAAATAGCACAACAATGGCATAGAAGGGTAGAGTATGGAGTATGGTATTGACTCACTTCCTGTAATACTTAGCCTGCCGCCGAATTTAACGGACGACATAACAATAGCTTATAAGCTTCCTCATATATTAGGTAATGTGAGCATGATAGTTTGGAAAAATTGTGTCATTATCAGAAAGCAACGAAGTAAACACGTGAGCAAACTGACTGAATATGGTATAATTTTGATGACTTTGTTTAGACTACATATTTGTTAAAATGTATTGCATTTAATTTCTATATTAGAGTGATACAAGCTATTGTTTGAGTCTTTTTGAGTCTAACTGAATTTAGAAGTACAGTATTGAAATGTACAGTATCGTACTTTTGTTCTTACACTATGAACATTGTGTGAAACTGAATGGACAGTAAAAACAAAAGACTGCAGTGTTTCGCATCAAGTAAACAAGGCCATGAGCCGAAATGTGCAAAATGAGTGTAATAGGGAAAAACTGTACTGACATGAAAATAATATAAGAGCTTTCATTTAACTTTTATGTGTATAATGTTCATGAAATGAAATGTAATGCAATGATCCAACTGTCTTTCAGGAAGATAAAATGGCTACTCGACAAAAACCAGAAGGTAAGAAAAAGACAGTACAGTGTTTCAGTTTGTGTGTGTGTGTGTGTGTGTGTGTGTGTGTGTGTGTGTGTGTGTGTGTGTGTGTGTGTGTGTGTGTGTGTGTGTGTGTGTGTGTGTGTGTGTGTGTGTGTGTGTGTGTGTGTGTGTGTGTGTGTGTGTGCGAGAGAGCGAAAGAGAGAGTGTCTGTATTTGTTTTCTTGTTTCTTGTTGAATTTATTTTGTTACGTATGTGCACAAGCCTCTCTCTCTCTCTCTCTCTCTCTCTCTCTCTCTCTCTCTCTCTCTCTCTCTCTCTCTCTCTCTCTCTCTCTCTCTCTCTCTCTCTCTATGTTCTTGTTGTGGTTGTTATTTTTAACATGTGTATCCTTGTTTCCTGATTGATATGTTTGATCTCATGCGAACCATTTTGAATGTGTGTGTGTTTGTGTGTGTGCGTGCGTGCGTGCGTGCGTGCGTGCGTGCGTGCGTGCGTGTGTGCGTGCGTGCGTGTGTGTGGCATCATGTAAAGGCATATTTATCTTATACGTCAATGCATTACAAGCTGAGGTGCAACACCTTTTCAAGTAAAGTGTTGATCCCCAACGCAGCAGGAAAGCACTTTTATCACCTGAGCATCTTTCACATCACATTACATTACATTAGTATTTAGCAGACGCCTTTGTTCAAAGCGACTTACACAGAGCAATTTAAACAAGAACAGGGTATCTCATACATGTAAAGCATGCGCTCTACCACTGCTTTACTTCTGCCAATAACAGCGAAACAAGCAAGGGCGATGGCAAAATTGTGCCAAGAACAAAATCGCCCCTAAATCTAAACTGTCACAGGGCGTGGTCGAGCAGGAGTTAACTTGCAAAGCCACGATGCAAAAACGCGCTAGACAGCTGCGATGCAAAAAAGAGATAGACAATTTAAGTAGACATGTGGTGTGTGTGTGTGTGTGTGTGTGTGTGTGTGTGTGTGTGTGTGTGTGTGTGTGTGTGTGTGGTGTGTGAGAGAGAGAGAGAGAGAGAGAGAGAGAGAGAGAGAGAGAGAGAGAGAGAGAGAGAGAGAGAGAGAGAATGGGAACGTGAGAGCATGTGTGTGTGTGTGTGTGTGTGTGTGTGTATGTGAACTGATGCAAGGCTAATTGCTGCACTCAAGTGTGTGCTACATGTTAACTTCCATGTGCAATAATGTGTATTAGGTCTTTGTGTAAGGTTTGTATTTGTGTATTTATGTAAGCTGCCAGACACCGTAATTTTGCTAAATAAAATTACTCTGTTATATGAAGAAGAGAGGGACCCAAATAAAGAGGGAAAAGTCCTCCCTCTTCCTCAAGTCGATTAAACTAAATACATCAACACCATCAGACTCTGACGTAATAGCATCTCCAATTACAGATGAGGAAATTAAAGAGAGCATTCTACAGCTTAAAAAAATAAGTTAACAAATCACCAGGAACAGATGGATTTCCCAAATTATTTGCAAACAATTCAACACCATTGTGAACCGAGTGCATCACTACGCCTTAAGAGAGGGAGAACCACCTCACTCATGGTCAGAAGCAGTCAGTGTTATTCATGAAGAAAATAAAGATCCTACACAATGTACAGTATACTATGTCATATTAGTTTATTATGCATATATTTAACAATTCTAACATCAGCAATTGCAAAGGGAATACAAAAATACATAGCTATTAGCTTGTAGGATACCCTGGTGCTGACCTGAAGCAATGCTTGGGTGTGTAGTGGCCTTAAGCCCTAAATTACCGCTTCAGTCAATGAGGATGAAATAAAAGAGAAAGTTTGGCTTGTACGTTATTGCAGGCAAAGAAACACTGTCGCCAGTAATCACTGGCACAGGCTCAAAACCAAAGAGGTAATAGACAATAGTGTGTGAGCAGGGGCAAAAATTAACTTTTTTGATTACCAGCCACAATGGCGAGCAGATGTTAATTTCACTAGCCAAACACACACTCACCACGAATGGGTAAAAGTGTCTAGTAAGTTGGTCTTTTCTACCCGCCATGTGTTTATATGCTATATATTTGCTTTACACAGGGTATGCCTTATTTTTCTTTTTTTCTTTGTTACAATACCTATTTACGAGCTGTAGGCCTACCATGTTGATCAGGCTTATAAGCTTACACTCAGCGTCATTGTGGACCCTTTCCTTATTTCTGTTACACATCATTCATGACATGACATTTATAGTCAAAATAATGCTGTGAATAAATAAATAAATACATAAATTAATGAATTAATTATGCACTTTGTATTTGCTTGTGATGTTGGCTTGATTATGTCCTCTTTTGCATTATGTCCCTTTGGCCAAATGCAACGTAATGTAATGTAATGTTAATGTCATTCATTCATTCATATACTCTTTGTCTTCTACAGCCTTTCAACTGTCCATCCGTAAGAAATATGTGCAGTCCTCCCCTCGGGGGTTTGCCACCCTCTGCTGTTACCTCTCGCCTGAAATCAGTGCTGTTGCCATGGAGATCAGGTGGTTTAAGGGGACGGAGTGCGTCTACCTGTACAGGAATAATCAAGCATCAATGAAGGGAGGCTGGGAGGGCAGAGTGACTGTCTCGTCTGAGGAGCTGAGAAAAGGAGATGTGTCTCTGAGACTGAGGGAGGTCAGTGATGAAGACTGGGGAGTTTATACCTGTCATGTGATCAGAGGAGAATACAGGCAGGAGGAAAGAGTATGTTTGGGTAAGTCTGTATTTTACACTCCTCAGGCCTTATATCTAACAGCCACACACACACACACACACACACACACACACACACACACACACACACACACACACACACACACACACACACACACACACACACACACACACACACACACACACACACACACACACACACACACACACACACACACACACACACACACAGAGTTGTGTTATTATGTTGATTGAAGTTCAATTCATCAGCTCTCTTTTTTATCTTTTCTTTAGATTACAAGTATGAAGGTACGTATCAGAGAGCAAATTATGAGTGCACTTCATTGTGAAATTTTAAGGTAGATGACTGCTCTGGGCCTGGACAATGCTCTCAATGGTGTGTGTGTGTGTGCGTGTGTGCGTGTGTGCGTGTGTGTGTGTGTGTGTGTGTGTGTGTGTGTGTGTGTGTGTGTGTGTGTGTGTGTGTGTGTGTGTGTGTGTCAGGGTTGTACAAAATTCCGATTTATAGTCAGAATGACACCAATGTTCCAATTCCATTCTTGACATAAAAATGACATAATAGGACTACTAGATGATGCTGTACATTATTCAAAGAAATTCAAAGTAATGACAAAATAGCAACACTGGATTGTGCTGTAGATTAATCAGCAGCATATTATGTTATAGTTATATGTGAGACATCAGGGATACCTTTAATTAAGCTTAATCTTTTCTCAGAAACACTCTGAAATTTTGAAAGAAGTATGGTGTTTTTAGGAAAAGTATGTTTCGTAAGGTCAAATTTTGACTTCACCATGTTCATTTTGAATATTAAACATTTAGGTAATCATAAAATATTGATAAATGTGAGGTGATCACAGTACAGTTGATATGTTATGTCTCAATTGTACCCACCCCGAAACTCAATAGGTTTACATGTTAAGCATATAAAAATAGGGTTTGTTACAATTATACTTTAATTGTTAATCTGAAACTTTGCTTGATTGAGGAAAATAGCCTAGATTAATTACTGAAATTAAGTCTGTCACACTTTTAAACAACATTTTCCTTTCTTGTAACAAACAATATATAACTTCCCATTGTTTTACTCTGCTGTGTGTCATCACAGTATTTCTGTAAGGCTATAATAAGGACAAAAAACAGGCATTTTTCATTAATTGAATGACATATAAAACTATGATGTCTTGGCTATATGTTAGCAAACACATTGAAAATATTATGAGTCTAAAGAAAACACCTATCATTTAATTGCCCAATTTGTGAGTGTAGAAAATGAAAAAAAGTAAAAGTTAACTCAACTAGTCTCCCCTATTTACAGTAAATGCATAAAAACACAGCAACATCATGCTGGCAAGTAGATAATTTTCGCATAGAAATATGTACAGGGGTTGGACAAAATAATGAAAACACCTGTCATTTTATTGTGGGAAGTTTCATGGCTCAAGTGGACCAGCTTGTCTGCCAATCTCCATTAATTGCACATTGCACCAGTAAAGTGAAGTGTGAAGGTTCAATTGACAGGGTTAGAGCACAGTTTTGCTCAACATTCTGCAATGCACACAACATTATGGGGGCATATCAGAGTTCAAAAAGGAGGAATTCCCATGGATGTCGCCAAAACATTCATGCATGGTCTCATCTTTTCTCATATCTCATATTGCATCACCTGTTGGGGGCAGGCCAATGAATCTACCATAAGTCCATTAGTATCACAATTTAAACAACCTTTAAAAATTCTTGACAAAAACCACTTCACTACCACCACTGCAATATTTTAGATAAACATAATTTATTAAGTTTTGAACATTTTAGATAGTTTTCAAGCCTCTGTTAAGTATACAATATTTTACATGGTCTAGCCCCAGCTTGTCTTTTGCAGTTTATTTAATTTCTGGTAACACTTTATAATAAGTACCCCTTTTTAAGCATAAGTTAAGCCTTAGTTAAGCCTTGTTTTAACATTAGTTAACCCTTAGTGAATCACGAGTCATCGCCCTGCTAGATCCACAAGATCCTCTAGAATTGCATCAGTTTATGACTGTAGTGTACCATCCTACCGCACTGCATTCGGGCAGTCCTCTTTTTCCTACAAGGCCACATCACAATAGAATGCTCTTCCAGGTAACCTGAAGAGCTGTGGCTCTTTCAAGAACTTTAAATTACAACTTAAATATGCTCTTAAAGAGACCCAAACCTGTAACCATTGACACAAAATGATAACAATATCTTATGGGAAATGTTTTTATTTTAAGAATATTTTTATATTTTGTTTGGGTGGGTGCGGGTGGTTGTGTGGGTGGGGGTGGGGGGGACATGAGTGATTTGTTTATTGTTTTTATATGTATTTTCATTTTGTTTTTGACTGCTGCTTTACTTTATTATTCTATTGTATATTATTTACCTTTTAATGTCAGGAACTACAGATGAAACTAGCCCAAGGCCAAATTTTGTTGTAATGCATGGAATGCAAACATTTATGTTTTAATTGCACATGGTCCTAATAATCTTGTTTGATTGATTGATGTGTCTATTTCTGGCACCGCAAGGTGGGTGGGAAGTGTGGATTACCGGTGCACTTCAACTGATCCCTAACATCATATGTTGGGCTGCTTCTTTGCAGTGATTTAGGTTAAATTTAGCTAAGTCATTATGAACATTTGTTTTTTTAACAACGAGCTAGTGCATTACCATTGTTACATGCATTATTATTCAGTTTTTATTTACAAAAATAACATTTCTGAACAATGGTGTGTGTGTCTGTGTGTGTGTGCGAGTGTGAGTGAGAGAGAGAGAGAGAGACGTTGATCAATTTATATCCATTTCAAATCAGGAAACACATGGAGGGAGACCACTACCGAGGAGAGAGAGAGAATGGAGGACTCCGTCCGGTTATTAATTGGTAAGCGAAGAACTGGTCTGATCATGTTCTTGATGGTGTGATTCGAAGAGAGATAGAGGTGGTGATTGGCTGATACCTGATGGCTGATGCGTAAGGAGACCAGATGATCTAAAGACTAGTGTTGGGAGGGAGGAGGGATGATTGGTCATTCAGAAAGTGACAATTCTGTTTTTTTTTTTTTCTTTCTCTTTCTTTCTTTCTTTTTTAATAGTGTAGATTTTAGCTTTGAGCTTGGGTTAAAATCATAGTGTTTTCAAATGTATTCATATTTATTTCAATTTAAATAATATAACGTAAAGGGCTTAGGACCAATGGGCCCCTTCATTTCAACAAGCCAATATCCAGTCAACTCAGAAGTTTTCATTTGAAGGGGAAAATCCAGTTAAGTCCTGAAATATGTCTAACTGATTATGTATTCTCAGAGGTCAAACCATGGAGGAAGGCAACTGATGAAGAGTTAATGGAGAAAATCAGAGAAGCGAGGAAGAACAAAGAACAACTACTGGAGCTGGAGAAGAGCAAAAATGAAGGCACTATAAGGAAGACCGACCAAAAAGAAGTTGGTATAAGAAAGACCAACCAAAAAGAAGTTGGAATCAAAAAGTCCAAAAGATCAGAAGATGGTAGGTTTATGATACACCCGAGTCTGTGCGGTTCCTTTTTGAATATCTACGAGCAGGGCTCTAATTTAACTTTTTCCACCACCAGCCAATTTGGCTAGTAGACATTTTTTCTTACTAGCCAAATGGGAGGTCAATTAGCCATTTTTTTTTTTTTTAATCTCATCAAAATAAGTCATGCGTTAAATGCTTTGTTGCTTTTAATTATTTTATTAAACTATGTCCTCAACACAGATAAGCAATATAAATATTATACTCTATAAATCTATTAATCTATATCATTATAAATCCTCACACACCATCACCCAAACCTCACATACAGTATAGGCCTACAAATCACACAAACACAGCATGCCTTCAACGCCACATACCAACTTTCAACTTACACTAGCCAAACACACACACAACCAAAAACTACAAAACCTCATATCCCCTACACAGCATCATTTAAACTTCACACACAGTTTCCCAAATACCATAGACAATGCATAGACAAGATGGGAGGGAGGAGAAGAGATGAAGGGAGAGGGGAAGAGAAGGACAGGAGAGAACAAACAAACGCACGCGCACACACACACACACACACACACAATGCAATGTGTATGATGTCTGCATTGTGTGTTTATTTATGCTGCTGCTGTGTCACACCTTTGAGTTTCTCCAGGGTTAATACTTGCTTTACTCTACTATTACCATGTGCTTGGAATGACAATTATAGGCTACGCTATGTCAACTAGGCATCCAATAACATCACAGAGACCTTAGCCAGTTTGCTTTGTTACTTTCATAGCGTCAATAGTTTTTGTTAGCGTTTTTTTTTTTTTTTTTTTTTTACATACCCGTACATCCATATCAAACTGGTGCAGGGTCTTTGCGATGGCGTGGACGTTATTAGGAAACGACAACTCCACTGTTTGTATTTGCTAGGACCTCGCAAATATCAGATGACTTTTGACAGCAACACACTGTTTTGACAGACAGCTGTCCTGTTCCTCCACTCACGCCGTTTTCGCTCCACAACCACTCCATTTCACTGTCACTACAGTTCGGCTAGGGATCCATTATAGCGTTACGTTATCGGAGCTCGATGTATTGGATGCCCCAGTGTCGACGCACTGCTACTACAGCTTGCATGGCCTGGGAGATATATACAGGAAGTATATCAATCTACAGTTCTAGCCGTTTTTATCGATATAGCAAACCAACTGCCCCTAAATTACAGTTCAAAATGCTCTTACCGAACTCGGCACATGTGTTTTTTTCACACACAGCTTGACCTCGTGTTGTTATGCTTATGGTCGAAATCGAACATAATCATTTGAACCCAGGCATCATAAGCACATGCAACATAAATGCTTGTAGTCTATATTTTGTACATCCAAAAGTTCGATAGATGTCAAAAATCTACTTTTACGGAGGGAAATGCACCTTCGTGATGACCACAGGTATCATGGGACATCTTCATGTGCTCAACAGTCATTGGGTAACGCAGTCCGTCAGCCGTGGCTATTTGCATAACTTTCGGGAGAGCTCAACTTTTTGACGTGCCACCGGACCCACGCTCGCCGTGCCGGAATCCCAACATGCTTTGCGAGTCCGTTAACGACGATCTGCCGCATTTCATTGAAAATGAATTGAATGCGTTGGTACGGCTTGCGTCAAACTGACAAATGGATGGGCACAGTTAGGCTACTATTGCATTCACCGACACATAACCTTGCTTTTACCACTGCCACATTCTTTTTCACCTGTCCAAAACCTACAAAACCGAAGCTAGTCCGCTCAAATAATATTTTGTCAACACTAGTTCCAGATCGGGCATCAAGCACGCAGCCAATGGATGTGAGGCTGCGTTGTTGTGATTAACGGTCAGCCAATGGGTGTGGGCTACATCATGACGGTAGGCCTAATGCTCATGGGTAATGTAGGCGCCGTTTTAACGTTCATCAGACGGCAGCCACAGATCTGTGCGGGCAGTTGTTTAACGTTCAATCGGGCGCACGCTACCGGTGTTCTGACAGATTTTCCTACATGGTAATATTTTCCTAAGTAATATTGTTTACAATAAAATACAAAAGAGTAACACCAAACAGGGTGTTAGATTTACGAGATGAAAAATATGAAAATAAAATAGCATGGTCATGGATACAAATACTACCAAAATCCTCGATTTTTATTAAATGTTAGCAAAACCGCTAGCAAAACGAGTCAGTTAGGTAAGTTGCCAGGGTCACACTTCAATTTCTAAGTCACACATACACAAATAACGATAATAAACACACACTTGTAGTGTAACTTGTAAATTTAAGTACTGTATTTATCTGTTCTCCGCTAATAGTGCACAGTCTTAGGATCAGCTGGTGTTGACGTTTCATGGTCTGCGCATGCCCAATAGAGGTTTGTAGGATTATCTGGCATGTAGGAGTATTTTACAGAACACGGCCAATTTGGCTAGTGGATGATTTTTTTCTACCAGCCAAAATGGAATTTCACCCGCATTTGACGTGTTGACGTGTGTTAATTTAGATCCCTGTCTACGAGCCTTCCCTAAACATCCCAATTGGTGCAGATTCCCTCTGTAAATATGTTAGAGTTTTCTAGTGAACATTGAAGAGTCTTCTCTAAAAAAATTATCCATCTAAAATGTCATTTTTTTTTAAATAACAGAGAAAGGCATTGTGGTCAGACTGACTGACTATGTTGCGGAATTGTGTGCAGTGTCCCAGGAAGAGTAGGGTGATGATGTGTTATTGGTTGCAGTCACCATGACCCAAATTAGTTACTCTATGTCTCAGTCTCAACGTAAAAAAACAATCTAAATGTCTTCCCATTTGCCCAACCATGGAGAATACATTTTTTGCAAGTTGTTTTCCATTTGCATTTTGCAGTGAATGGTTAGCTTGAAGCTGTTGTGAGGCAATTGCCTGATCCTGTGTATGTTTGTGTTTGTGTGCTCAAGATGCTGATTTGCCCCAGAGGAAGCGAAAACGAGTCAAAGAGGAAACTTCAATCAGTGAGTAAAGTCTACAATGATCACGTCATCACCATACACCACTGATTATCACAGCAACACCTATCAGGGCTATTCAAATGTCGGCCCTGGGGCCAGATGCGGCCCTTGGACAGCAAGGTTCTGGCCCCCCACAAGCCGCTTGAAATACAGAGGTTTTTTTAGAATTCAGAGATAAAAGCATGGGTTCCGTGTCGAATTGAAAGAGGACACGTAAAGTTAAAATGCAGGAAATTACATCTAACAAATTCAAAACTCTCTGGGGGAGGACCCCAGAACACCCACCTCAAAGAAGTGTCCCGTTTTTTTTTTAAATTGACAGTCGGCAACCATATAGTTCGGCCCCTTTACTGGGAGGAATTTCAAAAATTGACCCTCGTTGACATTTAATAGAATACCCCTGCTGTACATGCATCATTTAATGGCTGACAATGACATTTTCATATTTTTTTATTATTTTAGCAATTATGGGCTTAGTTGTGTCTTAATGTGCAGCCTGATCTCCAAAAATTCCGTGCTCCTGGACACGGATGTTAAGGACACGAAATCCGTGTCCAGGAGCACAGATTTTGCCAAAATTCTGTGCTCCTGGACACAGAATAGTTTCCATGCTCTTGGACACAGAATTCTTTTCCGTGAGGGGCACACGGAAGTGCTTTCTATAGACTATTACCACAGCACTGTGTTAACTCTATCATTAGAAAATACATACCAAATGCTAATTCTAAACAAAATAATGCTATAGCAATTTAAGTTGTGCCCTGACCAAAACATTCCCTAACCTTAACCTGTCATTAACCCTCTGAGGTCTAAGGCTTTTCAGAGGCTTTTAGGCTGCTTGCACCACCCTAACATTTTCAAGTATTTTAATTTCATATATATATATTTGGAACCTGGAAGGTCTGAGGTTTCTAATGGTGTGACTTATATGTTTCAATGACAAAAACTCACAGAGTTACAGATTTGTTTTTGGAGACCAATTGCCCTCTGAAGGGCACTCGGACCTCAGAGGGTTAAGACATATTTTTGAGAAATACCTTTTCCAGTTGGTTGCAAGGCTATCAAACTCATATAATGAATGAAAGAAAACTAGCTGTGCCCAGACCAAATCAATCCCTAACCCTAACCTGACAAGAAATGTTTTTTTTAGACGAAATATTTGAAATTAGAAAAATCCTGAAAAAATACAAGACTGTGGAAACATAGAGCAGTGAGAGTATAGAGAGCACTTCTGTATGTCCATCACGGAAAATAATTATGTGTCCAGGAGCACAGAATTTTGGCAAAATCCGTGTTCCTGGACACAGATTTTGTGTCCTTAACATCCGTGTCCAGGAGCACAGACTTTTTGGAGATCATGTTGCAGCGTGAGCTGAACTGTGTATATTTGGCATGCTATGTGTGCATGATTATTTCAGTTTGTGTGCATTATGGTACACGCTTTTGACATAATTACTATCCTGATTGTCTTGCTCCCACAGGTGGTCCCCAGCATAAGGGCAGTGTGTCAAAATACACGATGAAGGGTGAGTTCATTAGGCAACTAAGAAGCTACATTCTGCTTCAAATATTTGTATAATGCTATTCACATTTTTGAAAGTTACAGGGTTATTAGAGCAGCACAGACACAAATTACCTATATGTTCTTCGCCTTTCATAACCTACTTTTGCCCCCTGGCTGTAGGTGAACATTTTGTCGATAAATTCCGCATGGATCTGATTAATCGTGTGACTTCAGTGGACAGTGTCCTGGACCATCTACGGGAAAATAAAGTGCACCAAGACGAAGTGCTCAATGAAGTGAAAATCAAGAAGACAAGACCCGCACGAATGAGGGCCCTGTTGGGCCTGGGCAACATTGCCCACAGCATAAGAGGCAAAGACCTGCTGTGGGAGATCCTGGAGAAGACTGAGCCATTCATGATGAAGGAGCTGAAGGAGAAGATTGGGAAGAACACAAATATGGAGGAGAAGAAGAAAATGGGTGCTGCTGTGAAAGATCTTCGAGAAGGAAGAGCCATTCATGATGAAGGAACTGAGGAAGAGGATGAGGAGGAGGATGAAGATGATGATGAAGATGACGATAAAGAAGACGGAGGAGATGAAGAAGACGGGTCCAGCTCTGGGGGATCCTAGAGAAGACAGAACATTTCATAACAGTTACTTTTGTTTTTACCGGTATTAACCATTTTTTTACTTTACAACCAAATCTGTATTTAATCAAATTGCATTAAAAGGTGCCAAACAAAAAATGAGGAAGGTCATCGACTAAAGGCTTGGCTATTAAAGTTCCCATGGCATGAAATTTCCATGGTCCTTTGGTGCTTTGTATGGGTTTGCGGGGGTGTCAGGATGCTATATCCGCAATCTTTCTCAAAATAAAGCTGAAACGCGCCATTTAGGCCTCTTTGTTGAAAAGTCCCTGTGCGTCGATCTGTTAATTATATGACAATATGATAATTATATAACAGGAGGAGGAGGGGGCAGGAGGGGGAGTGTCGTTGATGAGCAGGGGCGGAGCCGCGGGCTAAAGCTGTGTTGTGGTGGTGGTACAGCAGGTTAGCTGTTACCCAGAGTTAGCAATTTGCCCTAGTTAGCAATGGGACGTCCAGCGCCTGATGGAACTTCTCGCTTGTTTTGACCCAAAGATATTGCCTACCTGCTCATGGGCTTCAGTGCAGGACGCCTCAGAAGGGTGAGTTTGAAATGTTATGTCTGCAATTTGAATTTGTTGAATGGGTAGTTCTGAAGCACTGTTACTTGCCAGTAAGTTTGTAATTACAGCAGCAATCATTCACCATGCAAGGACCTGGCAAGCACCATCATAAATTACAATATTCTTTTTTTTTTTTTACATATGAGCAAACAACCCCATTTGATGTGTGTGATGCACGTTACTGGCATCGCAACTGTCTCTAAACCCAGCAACTTTCTCCGTGTGGTTAGCATGCAATTGCAAGTCCTTCCCCTTTGTAATGTTATGCCATGCAACACAAACGTGGTAAAAATGTTATAAATGAACGAGGGGGTAAGTTAGTTGTCAGGTTATAGTAGACTTTTACACCTTTGTTTACAACATTGTTCTGTTTCACCACTGCAATGCTTATCATGCATCACAAGTCTGTTTGAGGAGGGTGGTGTATTACATGACAAAAGGCTACTCTATACTAGTTATGATGTACGCACTTCCTCACCATCGGCTGATCATAAAATGTGTCTACATACAACTTATCTGCATTTGAACAGCTCCCCTGTGCACTGTCTGTGCTGGAGAATAGCCAGCTTTCCTTTGTCCAATACATGGCATTAAATGCATCTATTATGCCTTGTATTCCAGTGATTCCCAACCTTTTTTGCCCTGTGTACCCCCTAATTAATTTTGTCACATCATGAGTACCCCCTCCTTCATGCTCTATATGATCCTCTATACCAATGTGAGTACACTCCATATATTTGTTAGCATCACATGTACCCCTACTGGTACACAACGTACCCCTGGTTGGGAGACACTGTTGTATACAGTGGTGTAGTCTACGTAGAACGCGGGTATACCCACTTCTAAATTTCAGGGATTTCAGTATACCCACTTAAAATTGATTGATCCATTGTTTTGAATAGCACAAATATATACAGTATACCCACTTCAAAAAAATGCTCAAATATAAAGAAAAAAAAATGATTTAAGTGTGCAGACATTTTTTCTTTCATATTTATTTACAAACAACCAACCAAACAAACCAACAAACAAACCATCATGTTCACAGTACTAATAAATCCTGCATTTGAAACCTTCAATTTCATAGCTCATGTAATCGTCTTTTGAAAAACTACTGTGAATAGACTTCATAATTGATGTCTAATTGAAGAGTTCAAATGCAAAACCCCCTAACTCCATTTCTTAAGATCTGCAGTTCTATATTTTTAGAGAACCACATCGTAGGTTTGGTTTACATTCATGTACTTGAAAATACATATAAATAGTTATATGACATAAATAAAATAATAAATATGCAATTTTGATAGGTTTGTATTAAATAAAAATGAATTTAGATTATTTTCTGAAAAGGCACTTAGGGGTTTTGCATCTTTCATAGCTCATGTAATCGTCTTTTGAAAAACTATGAATAGACTTCATCATAATTGATGGCCTTGTTTACATGGGACTTTTTATTACGAATCAACTCAGTTTATTTCCATCAGCTTCAAGAGACAAGGACGCAGACCCAGCACGTGTATCAGCTGTGCAATCGAAATGCTATTCTGATACCTAGACGTTTATTCAGGATTAAAGGTGATTCCGAACTATTTCATTCTTAATTACTAATTTGGAATTAAAAACGTCATGTTAACATGGCCAGTGTCAAAGTTCCAAATTTCCACAAAAAAAATTGGTTTTTCAACCAACATCTTCATAGTGTTCCTTTAAGAAGTGTTTTTAAAGGAAAACACTTTTTTGTTTTTTTCAATTGGTGCCTTAAGTCTAATTTAAAATACGGGCAGGGGATTCATGCGGTGTAAATGCAAAACGGCAAAACAATGGGTAAAGTATGACATTGGCACATGGAGAAACTATAGGCCTTCATTTCAGCCATTTAAGGGCAGTCATGGGTAAGCTGTTAGTGCGTCAGACTTGTAGCTCAAAGGTTGCCGGTTCGACTCCCGACCCACCAGGTTGGTGGGAGGAGTAATCAACCAGTGCTCTCCCCCATCCTCCTCCATGACTGAGGTACCCTGAGCATGATACCATCCCACCGCACTGCTCCCCATGCAGCGCCACTGAGGGCTGCCCCCTTGCACGGGTGAGGCATTAATGCAATTTCGTTGTGTGCATTGTGCATTGTGCAGTGTTCACTTGTGTGCTGTGGAGTGCTGTGTCACAATGACAATGGGAGTTGGAGTTTCCCAATGGGCTTTCACTTTCACTTTATGTTTTCAGAAATTACATAAGATTTCACCCATGACATGTATAGTGGTAGGCCTACATTGTCATTTATTTAAAACATGCAGCGCAGTGAATCATTTCTGTTTGCAACACACTTTTCATTCGTCCCTCATGCAGGGGTCTATCCAATGAATTAAAAAAAAAAAGAAATAGGAGCACAGATAAGAATTTAGGAGCACTGTGAAATTGTTAACACATTCTAAATGAGGGGTGCTGGTCACAGGGCCAGTTTTTCAAAATTCCTCCCATAAAAGGGTAAAAGGCTGAACAACATATTACACATTCATGTCTATACACATTCATTACTCATTTATTTCTATATGCAGCCCGATGTCTCCTCTTCTGTGTCAATGAAGGCCTGTTGCATAACTCATTATCATACAACTGTAAAACAAAGCCTGGCTGGGGAGTGCCAGTAAACTCATCCCAACTGAGCTTCTCTCAAGGTTTTTTATTGCTCCAAACCCGAGTTAACTACAACGACTTGACTAGGCTTCAGAGTCGGCTCCAGCGCACATCTCTTGGTGGGGCGTAGGTAAACAACGGTGGGGCACTGCCATTTATCAAGTTTGAGTCAAGTTCACCTATAGAACTGGCGGCAGTCACGTTTAGTTCAACCTACCCACTGCACAGGCTGATCGCGCTACTACTGTGGAAAACACTTCCTCCTCCCTACCAATAAGTACACCAATATGTCTGCAAGCAAGATTGTTTAGTGCAAGGTGGAAACCACATTCAGCACAGACGCGATATGTGTCCAGGATTACACTGTACTTTTATAGGCCGTCAAGATACACAACATGGCAATTCACAGCAACAGGGGACGCTGATAACCCGAAGCGATACGAGCATTTTGGACAAAAACACTATTTGATTTTGAGCTCTGCTTCTAAGCGTTCCTTTCACTACACCACTCCAAAATATAGATCCACATGGTTGCGTTGTAATAGGCTACTGCTTACAGCAACAATTTACATTATGCATTCAACAACGGAATAACACTCCACTGGGATTATCATTCTGGTAGCCTGTGAAATAGCTAATGAAGCCAGACGTGGACATGCTATGGACCATGGACAGCTACCACCTCCGGTAGAAAAGACTAGAACCTAGAGTAGACAGTCAGAAAATAGGCACGGCATGGTGCGTCATTCGCAGACATCCCGATCTTCCAAAGAGCCGTCAAACTATCCCACTCATCCTCACTAAGCGTCATACCACTGACACCAATATTGGACCCAGTCTAAATGTAGGTGGCATGGACGCTGAAATATTCTACAGTAGTTTGTCTCGAGGATGGACATTTCAAAGAATGTCAGACGAGCCGAACCTCAAAGCGTGTAGTCTATTAATACAGCGTTTGATTTTTTTTTTTTAACTATGCGTCGTTAGGACAGCAAACAACACTATCAATTGGGCGCACTGGCGAAGTGAACACAAAGACGCAAGACCAAAATCCAGGAACCCACTGCCCCTGTGTTCTGTTGCCAAAATCACTCGTGATTAATTGTTCATCTTTGAGACATGTAGGCCTACCCATTGCTATGTAGTCATTCAAAACATTCTCACTAGTTGCAGGTTAAGCTTACGCCTGAAATGTGAAGTGAAACACTGTAAAACATACATTGTGCAACCGATCTATTTTTCACCAACTCATCTTGACAACCTGCCTACTCCGCTGTCGTTTTGACATTTAAATAGCCTTGAGGGAGTTTTTTTCAAACTCTTCATAGAGGAAAGTAAACGCAAAACGTGATGAGCATGGGCACAGAGTTTAATGTGCACACAATCTTTTAAAAAGAATAGAGCTACTACATCTGATAAGCGCACCGATGGGTAGCCAAACTTCAAAGCCAAACTTAGCCA
Organism: Engraulis encrasicolus; assembly: GCF_034702125.1. Lineage (NCBI taxonomy): Eukaryota > Metazoa > Chordata > Actinopteri > Clupeiformes > Engraulidae > Engraulis > Engraulis encrasicolus. The sequence continues at coordinate 442,315 of NW_026945753.1, forward strand.
AACTTCAAAGCATGAGGGGCTAGTAGTAACAACAATCGCACAGGCAAAATCAAATAGACCCAAGTCAAGATGCCGCGGCGGGCAAATTTAACGATCAAATTTCCTTACCTTAAAATGCTGTCTTACAGTGCTTGTCGCAATTATTCACACCGTTTGACATATCCAACCCAGCTAGCAAACTGCTAACATTGTTTTGCTTGTTGTCTCCATTCCACCTCCAGCAGGCTAGATGACAATGTCATCATGACATTTTTGCATTACTCACATCCAGAAATATGTCATACGTGGATGGGATACTTATGTTGTTTTAACTATTAGGACATTATAACAAATCAATATGTATTATTATTATCATTATTATTTTACTGTTGAGGGAGATATCGCGCGCTAGTAGGATGGGTGACGTAGGCCTACACAACGCTACGGTGTGCCTTTGAGGACAAACTGCTTGCTTTACCCACAGATTGTCACATGCCGATGTCATTAGGGCCAGATGACTAAAATGCAAGCAAAACCAAAATGTTCCCCATTTTAATTGTATTGCTGTTACTTTGCACGTGTAATTTAAAAAGGATATTAAAATTAAACAGTCAAAATGCAATGGTTTAAAGTATGTTATATATTTTTTTGTCCTGTGTTGGGTGCTGGGGCACCAGTGGCCACTAGGGGGGGCACTGCCTACAAATGCCTCCCCATAGCGCTGACGCTGCTAGGCTTTTGATCCCTCTGTCTTTCAAGCACTCATGGTTTTCTCTATAGGATGTATTTACTCCAGGAGGAAAATGCGAAGGAAATCGTTTAATAGGGCTGCACAATTAATCGAATTTTAATCAAAATCGCGATTTTGGCCGCCACGATCATAAAACATGAAAATCGCGATTTTATGGGAGGAAATTCAGTGTTCCATCTAAGCTGCGCGCACCTGCAGACTTGTGCACTGCTCGCACGTTCTCAGCACAAAGACATTTCAGCCAATAGTAATATTGTTGACAACTGTCTCTGGGTGGAGGATAAGTCTGTGAACCAATAAGCGGACAGAGGGGGCGGGCGGCAGCATTTTACCAGGCTGGCTAGGAGTTGGAGACGGAAACCTCGTGTCAGTGCACTCACTGCTGGGCAGTGGAGGGGAGTTGTTTCATCCTAATGGTGGATATATATGAGGAATTCAAACATTAAACCAGCCATTGCATGATGCTGGAGTCTCTGAAGGTGTTTTGAAACTATGTGCTTTGACCAGCAACTGTTTGTGATTATGGAAAACCAAGAGAAATAGCTTTAATTCTGGTCTAAAAAAATCGCTAGTTAGCATGCTAACACAAACGAAATAAGCTAAGTAATGTTGTCTACAACAATTAGAGTGGCTGTTACTCACTTCTCATTAACACCAACCTGCGTGTAGATATCATAGCTGTTTTGGTGGACAAGTAATGTAAAGTTACATTGGTGCAGTGAGTTAAATTACAATGAGTGAAATTCAACACAATTTGTAGCTGCCATAGTTGCTTCTGCTTCCTACATTCTCAAATGTGTTAGCTTGCTAGCTTGACAAATGCACTGCAGTCCAAATTGGCAGAACCTAACAGAACCATAGGCAATAATACACATCATGAAGCTATGTTTTATTTAAATGGTTATGCTTTCATGCCAAGTCATGAAGTATTACTTTACAGAGCATATGCATATTATTAAATTCAAAAGTGACAGCTCTTCAGCACAGCCCTTTGATTTCTCAACTCACTCTCTCTTTCCCTAGTTAAAACACAGAGACCTCCTTCTAACTCTCCTACTCACAGGTGCACTACCTCCAGTCCAGAATTGAAATTAGCTGGGAATCATACAATAGACAGCACACACGTTAAGCTTATCAAGTTGGTTATGCTGCCATGCTTTTTGAGTGTAGGCATGCCATCATGCAGACCACAGCTTCTTGGTATGGCCTAGGTACACACATGTTCTGGTCTTCACTCACCCTGCCCTACCAATGTCATATTACAAATGAAACACATTGATTACCCCCACTTCCTGAAATAGACCCTACTTGTGTTTTTGCAAGTGATTTGGGAAAATACAGTGTGATGCCACTCAGTTGGCCTGTTGAGATCTTGCCACTGTAGGCCTATGGCATATTTTATCATATTCACTACATAACTTTACTGAAATTTTAAGAAACAGATTTTTTTTTTTTTATTTGGCTTTATTTTTTTTGATAGGCTACGCTGGAATTTGGGGGGGGGTTGTAATCGTGATTATAATCGAAATCGCAATTTTGATCAAAATAATCGTGATTATGATTTTTTCCATAATCGTGCAGCCCTAGCGTGTAGCCTCTTACTGCAGCAGGGGTCACCGGCGACCCTATTCACTTGCTGAAAATGCTTAACCACATCATAACAACATGGATATGACAATACTGAGAGCCGTAGTGCTGCGTTAAGGGGTTAAAAAAAAAAAAGTTTTTTTTTTAAAACATTTTCGAAACTATGGCGGCCAAATTTAAACTATGGCGGTGCGCCATAGTTTCCTTAATGTATGGGAAACACTGCAGTCAGGCTAATGCTATAATGCAATCATGTTTTCCTAAGATATCTGGAACAAATATTGGTGCTGTTAATTTCTGCTTTTTATGGTGAAATCCAAGCATGAATAAACAATTACCTACTGAAGTTTTAAACACTAAGATTATTCACATCATCTTGACACAATGGAAATCATCTATATCTTGCTCATTTAAGAGATGTAATGAACTACTGATATAAAATTGTTTTATATGAGCGAGTTACTTTCCATGTCAGGGGGAGAGGATGATTAGTCGACCAGATTTGGGGGGCTTTCTTTTACCTATATAGAGAACATGTCTATTAAGTAGTACATTTGTGTTCTGTAAGTAGTGTTTTATTGTGTTTTGTTGTTTGGCAGAGTAAGATGGAGCATATAGGTCTATCTAACATGGAAAAGAAAAGTTGTCTCTCAAGATGTTTGATTTCCTGTTCAACTAGGTTGCCACACAAAGCCACCACTAAACAAATGTAGGCTGGCAGCCATTTTATGAATCATGTTACCAGTCAACCATTAAACAACTTCCACTGGCTCTGTTGAGAGATTCATGTCATTCTATAATTAGAGGTACGTGTCACGTTTTTTTTCTCTATATTTTTATGAATTTTCTTTTAAATAATTTAGATGTTTCTCATGGTATACTTTACCTGTATGCTTGTAAAATATAACTTCTAAATCAGGATATCATTTAAGCAATGAGCCACGAGAGGCCGTGGGTTGTGCTTAATTGATAACGGGTGAGGGGAGTGGGGCACCCGTTATCAATTGAGCATAATCCACGGTCTCAAGTGGCTTATTGCAACAAGTAAGACCATGCGAAAGTATGGATCAAAATATTGAAGAGGTGAACTCAAAACTTCCAGAGAGGATAATGACATTTTATGATGTTTGTCATATGACTTAGGACCAAACCATTGCTAATTTATGGATGGTGTTTCAGTGAGTGACACTTTTGACACCAGTTCAAAAGAAAACAATATGACCGTTTCGAACATGCCATGACAAGAACGCGCAGGAATGTTGCACTGCAACCTAGGCTCAGGGACCACCCTCTGCATGTTTCATCAGTTTGGAAGTAATATGACACCTTTCAATTTGTGTGTGTGAGCGTGTGTGTGTGTGTGTGTGAGCGTGTGTGTGTGAGTGAGCGTGTGTGTGTGTGTGAGAGTGTGTGTGTGTGTGTGTGTGTGAGTGAGAGAGAGAGAGAGAGAGAGAGAGAGAGAGAGAGAGAGAGAGAGAGAGAGAGAGAGAGAGAGAGAGAGAGAGATAATGTCAGAGATGCCCTGAAGGCATATCCAGCCACTCCCCTTTTAGAGTGTGCAGGCGTTTATTCAGTTCCTTATTTTCACTCACAAATACTTTGTAGCTCCCTGGACATACAATTCTTTCTTTGTCTACGTGTGTTTGTGTGTGTGTGTGTGTGTGTGTGTATGTGTGTCTTTCTGCCTGTGTGAGTGGATACATGTCAATGTGAAATTTTTACCAGCTCTTACCATCTCATGTACTGTAAGTATAACATGTAAATTACGTTCTGTCTATGTCTTGTTCCTGCACTTGATGTCTGCAGGAACTGTTCGGTTACTGATTACGATCACCCTTTGGATGTTGATGTCGGCGTTTCATATATATGCTATCTGACTACATGTTTTCACAATGTAATTTTTCATTTTTGCCATTGTGAAAAGGGTGTTACTGTTCTATGCAGGGGTGCTGGCAGGGGTGGACAAAGGGGACATTTGTCCCGGGCCCAAGGTCAGACGGGGCCCAGAATTGATTCCTCATAACATTGCATCTAATGGGCAGGGGTGCTCTTTCAGATGACTTTGTCCCGGGCCCGGCCAAAGCTGTCAGCGGCCCTGGTTCTATGTATGACTATACTGTTACTAACTACGTATGCACTTGTGCACTGCTGAATTACATGTCCTTAGGGGATTTCTGATCTATTTGCTTGGGTGTTTGTGTGTGTGTGTGAGTTTGTGTGTTTTTTGAGATGCTCATAAAAAAGTGTGTGTACTATTCTTCACTCGGTTATAGGGGAAGATGACTGTTGAGGAGATGGAGAAAATGCAATCTCGCCCGCCAACAGGTGAGTAACAGAGAGATGATTGGCTTAGATGTGATGACACTGTGAGGAGCAGAAATGATTGGGTGATACCCGATGACTGGGGTGAGATGTGATGAGGTGATTGGTTGAGATTTGATGACCGGTAGGCGTGAGTTGCAGTAGCCTGGCTATTACGGCTTCAGCTCTCGGTGAGCACTCGATCTGTTGAAATCGCCTGATCAACCCGCTTTTAGGAAAACACTTTAAGGCGGGTGAACCTCATATCATTCTTTCTTTCCAATGACCTTCGAATGGAACTAGTATGCCATCATGGTAGCTCGTCAATATACATCATCTCACCAATGGAAAGTTTTATATATCCCTGACCAAACTTTAGTAGTATGACTACCCCACTAGTGCACAGGGCCTTTTTGTTTTATTTAAAGATAATACTTTTTGGTCTTTTTTAAACTTTATTTATGATAGTATAGTGAAGATGGTGACAGGAAGCGTGTTGGAAGAGAGAGAGACGGGTAAGGGACGGAAATCAAACCTGGATCGGCCGTATAATTGTCAGGGGTTAAACACAGATGTTGAAAATGCTCCAAATTAATTGGTTCAGGGTCTTGTTCTTACTTTTCTGTATATTGGACTAGTGAAGTCCACAATTTGATGACATGTACATGTGCACGAGTTCAAACTGAAGCAGACGGATAAAAAGGAAACTGTGAGTGCCCTGTGGCTGTGGCAGATTTGTGAGAGTAATTACATCAAAAGAAAACAAACCGAAAACAAAAAAAATATAGTCTAGATGGGTCTTTGTCAGACAAAAGATTGCACCATGGCAGTAGTTTGGAGAGTGTAAATTGGGTCCACGGAAGAATGGAAGAATCTATCAGGCCTGCAAAATACTTAAAGGTACACTGTGCAAAATGTTTAGTTGTTTATTTCCAAAATTCATGCTACCCATTCACTAATCTTACCTTTTTCACGAATACGTACCACCACCATCAAATTCTAAGTATTCATTATTGAATATACTGGGAAAATTACACTTTTCAGACATTAGAAGGGGGATCTTCTCCATGGTCCACCATTTTGAATTTCCAGAAATAGACATTTTAGCTGCAAAAATGACTGTAGGCCTACTTGGGCCATACTAGAAAATATTAGCTTATTACTTAGTAAACTTTAATGGAAAGATCATGAGCAACCCAGTTTCAATGAGCAGCATAGTTTCAGTACCTTTTCTGACCATTTCCTGCACAGTGTACCTTTAAGCATACGATGAATACTTCATTAGGCCTATATAGGCTAACATGCCAAGTAGGGGTGTACGTGTTTCAAGAATGACTTTTGTTTGTATTTCACCTTTGGCTCCAAATGGCTAGATCAGCCCCGCTCTTCACATGTCCAAGCTGAAGCTTCTGCTCTGTCTTCATGTGTCAGTGCATTATTGATGATATGTCAGTTTCATCATTATATCTTTATATATTTGGAATTGTGGAAAAGTCAGTAATTGGACAGATTCAGCACTGTAGCCATGGCTACGGCTGCTATGGACTTCATAAACATCACACACACACACACACACACACACACACACACACACACACACACACACACACACACACACACACACACACACACACACACACACACACACACACACACACACACTCACACACACACACACACACACACACACTTGTGTTTAAATAATTACTACACCACTTACATGTATACCAAAGTTCTTACCAATTTTTCTCCCATCCCCTCACACAGCCCTGATTTTCTACAAGCAGTCCACTATAAGTAATAAATATAGACCGATGGTCAGCCCATCTAAACTGAGGGCCGGTCTCAAAGGGAAATAAAAACAAACAAAAAACGAAACAGGTAAACAAAACAAAACAAAACAACAGCTTCGTCCCCTGAGCACTATCTGCCCACTGGGGAAATGCCCTGTATGCCAGATGACTAGCCAGGCTGTGCCCTCCTAGTGACACAACTCTTACAGTGTTGCAGCTAGTCAGGTCAACAGCAATGCAAGTACTTTCTTAGTTCCCCTCCCACTTTGTCGATGTGCAAACAACCATAGGCAAACCGAGGGAGAGAGAGAGNGAAAGAAAGAGAGAGAGAGAGAGAGAGAGAGAGAGAGAGACTTTATTAATCCCCAAGGGGAAATTGAGTGCCACCTGTTCATACACACAACACATAACAGGAAGACAGGACAAATACATAATAAATAACAGCTAAGAAATAAATAAAAACAGTCCATCATAAAAAGAATCTCAAAAACATTAACCGAGGGAGGCAGGACAGCCATGCCGTTTGGGAAACGTTAATTGTTATGCTCTTGGTCAGACCAAGTCTCGAAGAGATTTGAACGTTGATGATAATCAGACTACCAATTGACCACTTCACCCCTGACAGCCTCCTGCAGTTCTGTCACATTGTAGTCACAAGATTAAGTATCATACACATTAAGAAGAAGACTCATATAACAATGCTCACCCAAAGACTCTCCCTGTGTGTGTGTGTGTGTGTGTGTGTGTGTGTGTGTGTGTGTGTGTGTGTGTGTGTGTGTGTGTGTGTGTGTGTGTGTGTGTGTGTGTGTGTGTGTGTGTGTGTGTGTGTGTGTGTGTCTGTGTGTGTGTGTGTGTGTGTGTGACTGCGTGCGTACGTCTGTGCGTGCGTGCGTGTGTGCTTGTTTACACAGTAGCCTCTTACTGCAGCAGGGGTCGCCGGCGACCCTATTCGCTTGCTGAAAACGCTTAACTACATCATAACATTTCTGACATTACAGAGAGCCATAGTGCTGCGCTAAGGGGTTAAGAAGAAGACTCAATATTAATAATAATATTTGTGTGTGTGCATGTGCATGTGTGCATGTGCGTGTGTGCATGTGTGCGTGTGTGCGTGCGTGCGTGCGTGCGTGCGTGCGTGTGCGTGTGCGTGTGTGTGTGAGGGGGACACGTTGAGACATGAGAAATACATTTGACTTTGACTTTTGATCGGTCTATCTTCCTGTTACAGCCCCGCATCCAGATCCTCCTCCAAACAGGAGAGGAGAGAGCCGCCCCTTCTCACCACCAGCACGTGAGTTTGTATGGCTTTAAAGGTGTCCACATACCATAAAATAAGTCGCAAAACCTCAGGCCAAGTATGTGGGAGGAATATACCGTATCATAAGTGGCATATGTACAGGATATTCTTAGTTTTAATTAAGGGTTACTGTATGTATTTCAGGAGACTGACTAATAAGGCCATGAATGAAGAGAAACCAGTTCTTGAAGAAAGACTGTTTTGAACCCCATGTAGATGAACATGGCAAATGAGAGAAAGGAGTAGTACTTAATCCAATACACACTACCAATCAAAAGTTTTAGAAAAGTACACTTTCCCCACTATACCTTTTACTGACAATTTCAGTTCTATTTCAAATTCAGTGAATTACATGTGTCATTGACCTCTGAACAAGGTCGACAGGCGGACAACAGATGAGTCCGTCTATGCCAGTTCCAACCTTTGGATTGGACCATGGATTAAGGTCTAGGAGATGGGCTTTAGATCAGTGTTGTCGGTTCGAATCCCACCCTTCCTCTCCAATACCTCACTCCATAACTGAAGAGCCCTTGAGCAGGTCATCTAACCCCACACTGCTCTAAGGATTAAAAATTGATACCCTGTAAATATCAGTAAGTTGGTTTGGATAAAGGTATTAGCTAATTGTAATGTACGTGTAATTCAGTTTAAGAAAGCATTTCACGAAGCTTTTCTTTTATAAACATAATTTCTGACTGTCAACAAAACTACCTCTACGTATATTTTTAAAATCTAAATTGTGTTTGTCTTGTTTAGATCTCACACACAGAAGGAACAACAGCATTGATGTGGACCCTCCAATCAGTAAGTAACTGATGGAAAAAAGTAGATTGTAGCATTGTTATGAATGCAACGTTTATACAAATTTTCTGTCTGACTATCTGTTAGTATTGTTATACTGTACTATTAACCTTACGTTTCTATTGTAAGCTTTACACTTTTACTCTGTACATTTTGGAAATAATGTTTGTTTCTTGTAATATTAAAATGTTCCTTTTCTTTTCTCTCTCTCTCTCTCTCTCTCTCTCTCTCTCTCTCTCTCTCTCTCTCTCTCTCTGCAGTGCAACAAGGGACTGGGCAAGTCAATGCTCCCAGAACTGTGGAATGCAAGAACCATTAAGACCAGCTACTGTTCTAATTGGATGGAATGCAAAAAATAATACAATGTCTTAATGATATCTATCTTGGTATTGTTGGGCTCCCTTTGCAGTCTTTTCTTGTTAACCTCTATGCCACATAATAGGCCAGCATGCTCGTGTTTAGTGCTACTGCCGCTGGGCCTTGGGTGCTGAAATACTGCATAGGCTATTATAGGATCTTATACCACGGCAGTCTGGAATCTCACATTGTGACACGCTAAATGGGGTGTTGATTAACTGTCTATAGATGCACACCTATAAAGTAGTCCCACTATTAGGTCACTTTTTATGTAGATCTCTCTATTGGATAGTAGTACTTATATGGAATAAGATCAGACGTTATAAATAAATAATATTGTGACTATCAGCTAAAGTGGTTGGCGGACATGTCAGCTTTAAAGCCAATCAGAGATTCTGTTTGTATTTTTTTTTTTAGAATCTAAACGGTGTCTGAAGTATTCAAAACCTTTGTATTACTGTCAGTTGTGTGAAAAAATATTGAAAGATACGAAGAACAAAAAACTATACTGTGTGTTTTTTTCTGTGCAGTAGTGTATCATTACGGTCATGTGGAGAATAGTCCCCTTTACTGTTTGCACTCATGTGTGACACAATCAGGCTGCGTACTCATTGTTGGCGCAAAATCGGCAATGCACCGCACATTTGAAAAGAAACTAGCCAAGTGGGGTTTTTTTTCCGAAATAAGAATATGACTCACGATAACTTCAGATATGATGGGCGCCACAGACACGGGCATTCCAGATGGTGTCCTCAGTCCAGTTGGTACGTTTTATTTCTTGTAACCATGAAAATCTCCTATGCTTCTGGAACAGCCTCTTCCCTCTCAGAATAGCTTACAAATTATACTTTTCAGGATCTCTATTTTTACAAACATACACGCTTCAGGATAGCAGGGCTTCTATCTCTAGGGTCTGCACTGTCTTTGATGGCGTGACTTCTAAATGGGTCAATAGTTAGTAGAGTAGTAGTAGAGTCACTTTATTGATCCCAAAGGGGACATTCAGGTTACTAATACTTAATAAACACTGCCACCTAGTGGACACCTGACAACACACCACATGACAGAGCGGACCTGCTCTACATTGTCCCCTCTCTCTCTCTCTCTCTCTCTCTCTCTCTCTCTCTCTCTCTCTCTCTCTCTCTCTCTCTCTCTCTCTCTCTCTCTCTCTCTCTCTCTCTCTCTCTCTCTCTCTCTCTCTCTCTCTCTGGATTTCCCTAGTAGAGTGAGTGGCAACACCACTCCTCCTGGTCTACTTAATATTGCTTCTTTATGTACCTTTGAAAAATATTTGATTTCCTTGAAATTGTATTGTGGATTATCAACTCAGGTCATAGGAAGATGGGGCCAAATGATGATGGAGTTTGACTTCAAATGGGAAGGTTGCAGATTTCACATCCCATGTCATTCATTCTTCTGAACACACACACACACACACACACACACACACACACACACACACACACACACACACACACACACACACACACACACACACACACACACACACAGGGCCGGAGAGTGGGCCCTGTAATCACGCCGGGATTTTAATTCACATCTAGGCCACTTTGATATGGAAAATCGCTCATAATGCATTTTATTGGACTTATGTTAAAGTAGACTTTACTTAGGCCCTATGCACTGTTTCTGCCATTGACTTCAATGTTAAACGCATCATGGCCGTTATTAAGACAGAGAGAGTCCTAACCAAGTATTGAACATTGCATGTTATGTAGAAAGTACCAAATTTCAACTGATTTGATGTGCACTGATGTGAAACGAATTTTGATAAAGAAAATTGTGATCTTATTACAATATTCTAATAATGTGAATTCCCCAATTTATGGGTTTTTTGAGCTGGAAGACCAAAATGTAAAAAAATAAACAATTTAATGATTGGAATAGTTAAAAAACCGGGCCATGCATCTACAATCCATGACAGTTTAACATTATTTATGGAATTATGGAAATAAATCAACTTTTTCATGCTATTCTAATAAAGTGGCCTGGAGCTGTACACACATTGGTTTGTAGTTTTGGACTGCTAGAAAGCGTGAACCTCTTTCTCTGTAAACCCAACATTTGCGATTGTGAGTTGAGTCAAGTAAGCCTAATTCCCTCCGACGTTTGCAAAGTAACTGAAGCTTTCAAAAGGTTCATTACAAACCATTCAGATTGTTAATCGCGAGGCATTCCATGCAATGCTTGGGAGGGAGTAGCCTAATGGCACGAGCTGTCACTTCACCTTTGTTTTCGTTTATCCTACCTGCGCTTTGCTTCATCTTTTCGTCTCTCTCTCTCTCTCTCTCTCTCTCTCTCTCTCTCTCTCTCTCTCTCTCTCTCTCTCTCTCTCTCTCTCTCTCTCTCTCTCTCTCTCTCTCTCTCTCTCTCTCTCTCCCCTTTTAATCGCTCGTCTGCTGTTCTTCAAGAATACAAATGGGGTTAAGCACACGCCACGCCATGTCTGGGCTCTCAACTCAAGTCACTTCCAAATAACGCCGATTGCCACGAACAATATTATTTTAAGAAGGTAAAGATGAGTGGAATTATAATTCATACAGTGTCCTGTTCCTACGTTTCTTACTCCTCATTTTTGCTGACTTCTGTTGTGGTAGAGGTATAGAAAGGGATGCATTTAATTTCCCTATTATTACAAGCAGATTTACAGAAAGTGCACCTTTCTTCGCGCATTTCGCCGCGCCTACCGACAAGAATTGCATTAAAAAATATTTCCACATGATCCAACCAGGCCACACCCATCAAAATTAATGATTTCGGCCGGGATATGTCCCGATATAGTTATAGGCCTAATGGCCACTCCGACATTGGTTCCTGCGCTTCTTTTTTCCCACTTCAAGCACAGCACTGGGTTTAACCAAGTTACTGGCTGATGTAGCCTAGTAGGCACCTGCGCAATGTGAAATTCTGATGCATCCGGAATAGAAAAATACCTTGAAATAGCGACGTGTGCATAGGCAAAGAAGGTGGATCTGATTCCTATTTGTTGCGAAGAAAGCGCCATCACAGACGCGGTTATTAAGCGCATACGACTTTGTTGCGAGTGTCGACGTTGCGCAAGGCACGTCAGCGAGAACTTGTTGTCACGATGTGGGTGTTATTAAATACAGCGCATTTAAAGTCGGCCACAAATATGAACGAGACGATGAGCTCGCACCGGTTTGCTCTACTAACACACCACGTGTGAGGAGTGGGGGGACAGGCAGTGAGGAGGAGCTGAAGTGGGGACCTGCGCAAACTTATGTAGAGGTGTGAGACAAGACCCATATACACACGTGAGTGAGTTGTTGACCAACCAGTTCATGGGCGCGTGACCTCGGAGGCAGTCCGCCGACGAGCGTTGAAGGGGATAAGCAACTGCAGAGGTTGCAAGATCTGACTGATGTGTGTGTGTGTGTGTGTGTGTGTGTGTGTGTGTGTGAGAGAGAGAGAGAGATGCCTTGGCAATAAGTATGCAACAGTGAGCTATATATGATTATTTTATTTTATGTGTAAATATGTGTGTTATGTCTTGTGGACAATGTCTTTATGTCTATTTATGTGTGTATGCTACTTGACACCTTAATTTCCCCCTGGGATCAATAAACGATACTCTACTCTACTCTACTCTACTCTACATTCATCCCGCGATAGTTTTACACCATGTGACATGTCACCTCGTCAACGCAACGTCGACGAAATTTCGAAGTTTGACAGGAAATCTAACCGTCATGCAGCATTTTCCATCCAGGGTGCATTGCTGTCTAAATGCGCATACATGCGTTGACACATGTCGAATGCACCTACTGTCTGCAGTGCACGTCCCCGTAGCCTACCGCTCCACAGAAGATGTGTGTAGCCTATGTGGCGCCACTATGGATTCCTGCTGTAGCTTGGCCTACGAAGTTTGTAACAAATACGACATTTATTGTTATCTGAAAGACATGGTTGTTGGATGAACATTTGGAGAAGTGGATGGTATGAAAATAGGCTCGATCCCTCAAGTTTCTCACAAAAACGAAAGTGAAACGGTCAGCAGAATACACATTTCCGTAAATCTTAACAAAAAAGTAAGAGGCGCTGGACAAGACTTTCGGGTTTTGGTGAGACTGCAAGTGTTCCTGCCTGGTGATATTAGATATTATAGTCTAGTCTACTCTACTCTAGGCCTACTGCCTGACTATCGTAGGCTGCAGGATATCGCAATTTGCAGCAGGATTGTCTGAAGTCGTAGGTACTGTGCTGGGACTCCCAGGAGTGAAGAACAACAAGCAAGGAAACATTTAGGCCTACGTTTAGGTCTGTGACGAAGTAAGACCCTCTTCTGCAATAGCATTTTCAGAAAACTAATATGGGTGTAACAACTGTGCAAGTTTCAAATCAATATGTCATCGTTTAAAATGTTATGGGTCATTCCACGCCAAATCACAGAATCATCCCGCACCACGATCTCAGATTTGGCTAAAAAAAAAAAATCAAGGAGGTTCACACACTTCCCAATAGGAAAGGTGCAAAATTATAGCTCTCAACTCCTTATAGTTTTGACATTAAAACTTGGTAGGCCTATGTCAGGTACCCCCTGACTCGTTTTGAACAGAGTCCTCGATGAGCCCATATTCAGATTACCGTATCTAAAGAAACACTTTAAGTAGGTCCTTGCAAATTATAAGGGATATTAATTGGAATATGTACTTGTGATATGTGGGCATTTACACATCCTCTAGTCATTTATTAGTGACGGGATTTATGGCTCTTTGATAGGATCCGGATCATAGTGGCTCGTTCCTTTCAAAGAGCCGTTCAAAAAACTGCCTCTTTTGGCTCTTTTTTAGTTATTTATTCAGTGTTTAGAATGTACAATTTTCACTCCACCTCTGGTAATTTTGTCCTAACTACAACTGATTATCCTCATGCTTCTAAAGACCGTTTCTGCCACTCTTTAAGGCAGACGATAGTGTTTTTTCCCCAAATTTGAGTACTCATGTGAAGGTCACATGCTTAAAATTAATGAAAAATGAACGAAAAAGCGGTTAAGTGGCTCCCCCAGCTGTGATCCGGTTCCCATCGTTCACTTCTGGGAGCCGTTCAAAAGAACCGGCTCGTTCATGAACGACACATCTCTATCATTTATCACATTTTTTATGGTGGCTTAAAGTTGCTCAGAAAATGCTCACCTTTGAATTGTCGACATCTTTGAAGGACTGTGGTAGGCCTAAGTGCAGTTAACAAAAGACAGATGGGTCATTCCACGCCAAATCTCCGAATCATCCCGCACAACCATCTCAGATTTGGCAAAAAAATACAAGGAGGTTCACAAAAGTCCCAATAGGAAAAGAGCAAAATTATAGCTCTCAACTCCTCATAGTTTTGTCATTAAAAATGTTTTTGTCAGGTACCCCCCTGACTCGTTTGGAAGAGACTTCTCAGAGAGCCCACTTTCAGATTGCCGTATCTAAAAAACTGCTTTAAGTAGGTCCTTACAAACTTCAAGAGGTAACATTTGGAACATGTACTTGTGAAATGTGGATTTTCACACATCCTCTTGTCATTTACCACCGTTTTCTGGGGGCTTAAAGTTGCTTGAAAAATTCTCACCTTTGAATTTGTGGGCATCTTTGAAGGACTGTGGTAAGCGCAGTTTTAAAGACAGAGGTTTGATATGGACAATGTATGTTCCCAACCATTCTGTGCATGTTGTGTTGAAAGACTGATCTTCTGCGATGAACAGTTTAGAAAATATGACGTCTTTAAAATGGAAAAACTGAAACTTGGTGCCATCTTTGCCATGTTATTAAAAAAAAATGTCACGACTGACCACCATATTATCAACAGTTTTGGAAAGATTAGATGTCTGTTCTTAACATATCCAAAAACTGTGATGGTATTCTGCCTCATTTGGTCACAATGATTTTTCAAAAACCCACTGTTGGGTGACTTCCATAGCTCCTATGAAAAATTGATATTAGTGGCATCTTCGCAATGCAAAAGAAATGACAGAACTCACCACTATGACATTTACAGTTTTAGAAAGACTCAATATCTGTTTTTAACATATCCAAAAACTGGGGTGGTGCTCTGACTCATTTTTAAAAAATGGACTTGTAAAAACGACTGTGTGACATCTGCAGCTTGCTGCTCTATTGAGGTGGGGCCCCTGCTCTGATCTTTGCAGGCTACATGGGGGCCCTATCTACCAGTATTTGCCATGAGGCCCTATGTGCAATTGTTCCGCCACTGTGAATGACTTGAGCAATTTGAGTCAGACATTTTTGATACAAGATATTTGACTTGAGCATTTTCGACACTCTCAATATAATACGGCAAAAAAGTAAAAGTGGCAGTTGACAGAGTTTTTTTTTCAGCTTTTTCAGTAACTACATTTCAGTAAATCAAAGGCTATAGACGTGTGTAAACTTCATCTTTAGGCACTGAAAACCAAATACCGGAATAAAGTGACGAAATGTTGAATCACTGAAACATCCCCGTAGATCTTGAAACAAGTACATCCTGACTATCACCACATCTCAATGCTTTTTATTACAATTCACAACAATCTTTAATAACTTGTTTACCAACTTTGATGCAGTTCTGAGGCCTGCTGTGGATTATTTTGGATTGTTTAGGATATATCACCTTTAATCATGTGATTATTCTTTCTACATTTGATATGTGTTTCACTCCATGTATACAAGTGTGTGCATTTGTGCAAACTCTTCAGGGTTAATGTAGAACATCCAACATTGATCCTTTCATTGCTCAACTGTGTGACAGAGCTGACTTTAGATGAGCATTCAGTCAGTATTGCAGTGGTCTAGCACCATGCTCAGAGTAGCTCAGTCATGGTGATTGGAGGGGCAGGACAGCTGTTTAGTCAGGTTACCTCCTTACGAACAGTCTCCTCCTTGTGTATCATCACTGTTTTTTTCTCTTCTCCATGATAATAGAAGTGTCCCACCCCCAAAAAAAACCATGACAAAGGTGACCTCTTCATAGAACTTGGCCCCGCCCCAGTCCTAACCATGACCGAGGAACCTAGCGCATTGTATTGGTTGATGGCAAAGATCTATGTGTTTTTATCAATTGATTTGCACCTCGACTAACAGAACAAAGTTGCAGAAGTAATGGGAAATTTGAAATGTGTGAAACTAAAATATTGAACTATCTCTACAGCCAAAAGAAATCAGTATAAAAATTAATATGTTGAAATAAAGTTTGGCAAACATCCTGTATTAAGACTATGTGTTAACAATGTTACTTTACTATTCAGAGTGATTCAATTAATTTATCACTACTGCAATTGAAGACTTACTTTACGGTATAATAGCAAAATGTTACTCCTCCTACAGTGTTGAGGTTTAAACACATGGCCATAACCTTTAATTAACAGACATTTTGTTACCAAAAAAAATTAGTTACCTAAAAGCTAAAAGAAAAAGAAAAATAATAGTGGTATATAAATCACTCAACTGTTTCTTGACTGTGCTTCAAAAATACTGAAGTCACATTTCTTGTATCAAAAATGCCCAAGTCAAACTGCCTGTCATTCACAGTGTCAGCCCAAATAGATTGGCACCCAAAAGTCTGCAAAGGTCATGATTATGGCCCCTACCACAAATTCAGGAGGGCCCTGGACAAATGCCCTGCTTGTCCCCTTATAGCTCCGCCCCTGGTAATTCATGTGACAGGCATTTTCACAGGAGCTGCTGATGTAACAGCAAAGGGGTTTTTCAAGAGTCATTACAAGACATTGATGCAAAACACCATCCCAGTTTTTGGATATGTTAAAAACAGACATCCTATCTTTCCAAAACTGTTCAGTTCATTGTGGTGATTGCTGTCATTGTTTTGGTATAGCGTGGCAAAGTTGCCCCCCAATATCAGGTTTACATAGGAGCAGTGGAAGTCACACAACAGTGGGTTTTTAAAAAATCATTGTGACCAAATGAGGCAGAATACCATCCAAGTTTTTGGATATGGTAAGAACAGACATCTAATCTTTCCAAAACTGTTGATAATATGTAGGTGAGTCGTGACAGTTTTTTTTTTATAACGTGGCAAAGATGGCACCAAGTTTCAGTTTTTCCATTTTAAAGACTTCATATCTTCTAAACTGTTCATCGCAGAAGATCAGTCTTTCAACACAACATGCACAGAATGGTTGGGAACATGCATTGTCCATATCAAACCTCTGTCTTTAAATCTGCACTTACCACAGTCCTTCAAAGATGCCCACAAATTCAAAGGTGAGAATTTTTCAAGCAACTTAAACCCCTCAGAAAACGGTGGTAAATGACAAGAGGATGTGTGAAAATTCACATTTCACAAGTACATGTTCCAAATGTTACCCCTTGAAATTCACAAGGACCTACTTAAAGTAGTTTTTTAGATACAACACTCTGAAAGTGGGCTCTCTGAGAAGTCTGTTCCAAACGAGTCAGGGGGGTACCTGACAAAAACATTTTTAATGACAAAACTATGAGGAGTTGAGAGCTATAATTTTGCACTTTTCCTATTGGGACGTTTGTGAACCTCCTTGATTTTTTTCTGCCAAATCTGAGATGGTCGTGCAGGATGATTCGGAGATTTGGCGTGGAATGACCCAGATGTTTGATATTGACAAAGTATGTTTCCAACCAATCTGTGTAGCCTATCTTATGTTTGAAGACTGATCCTCTGTGATGAACAGTTGAGAAGATATGAAGGGCCTTTCCCATTACTAATCTATACCCCTATCCCTATGCCTTCCCCATGCCCCTCGTGCTTTCCAACAAAGCTGTAAGGTATAGGGATTGAAACGCAATCGCTACGAATTGGGATACCCCATAGAGGTAGAAAATAACACTAGGGTCATTCCACGCCAAATCTCCGAATCATCACGCACGAACATCTCAGATTCGCAGAAAAAAATCAAGGAGTTTCACAAACGTCCCAATAGGAAAAATGCAAAATTATAGATCTCAACTCCTCATAGTTTTGTTATTAAAAATGTTTTTGTCAGGTACCCCCCTGACTCGTTCGGAACAGAGCCCATTTTCAGATTACCGTATCCAAAAAACTACTTTAAGTAGGTCCTTACAAATTTCAAGGGGTAACATTTGGAACATGTACTTGTGAAATGTGGATTTACCATCGTTTGCTGGGGGCTTAAAGTTGCTTGAAAAATTCTCACCTTTGAATTTGTGGGCATCTTTGAAGGACTGTGGTAAGCGCAGTTTTAAAGACAGAGGTTTGATATGGACACTGTATGTTCCAAACCATTCTGTGCATGTTGTGTTGAAAGACTGATCTTCTGCGATGAACAGTTTAGAAGATATGAAGTCTTTAAAATGGAAAAACTGAAACTTGGTGCCATCTTTGCCATGTCATTAAAAAAAAATGTCACGACTCACCACCATATTATCAACAGTTTTGGAAAGATTAGATGTCTGTTCTTAACATATCCAAAAACTGTGATGGTATTCTGCCTCATTTGGTCACAATGATTTTTCAAAAACCCACTGTTGGGTGACTTCCATAGCTCCTATGAAACATTGATATTAGTGGCATCTTCTCCATGTTATACAAAATAAATGACAGAACTCACCACTATGACATTTACAGTTTTAGAAAGACTCAATGTCTGTTTTTAACATATCCAAAAACTGGGGTGGTGCTCTGTCTCATTTTTTAAGAATGGACTTGTAAAAACGGCTGTGTGACATCTTCAGCTTGCTGCTCTATTGAGGTGGGGCCCCTGCTCTGATATTTGCAGGCTACACGGGGGCCCTATCTACCAGCATTTGCCATGAGGCCCTATGTACAATTGTTCCGCCACTGTGAATGACTTGAGCAATTTGAGTAAGACATTTTTGATACAAGGTATTTGACTTGAGCATTTTCGACACACTCAATATAATACGGCAAAAAAGTAAAAGTGGCTGTTGACAGAGTTTTTTTTTTCAGCTTTTTCTGAAACTACATTTCAGTAAATCAAAGGTTATAGACGTGTGTAAACTTCATCTTTAGGCACTGAAAACCAAATACCGGAATAAAGTGATGAAATGTTGAATTACTGAAACATCCCCGTAGATCTTGAAACAAGTACTTCCTGACTATCACCACACCTCAATGTTTTTTATTACAATTCAGAACAATCTTCAATAACTTGTTTACCAACTTTGATGCAGTTCTGAGGTCTGTTATGGATCATTTTGGTTTGTGTATGAGATATTTCCTTTTAACATTTGAATATTCTTTCACCTTTTGATTTGTGTGTCACTCCATGTCTATATGTATGTCCATTTGTGTAAACTCATCATGGTTAATGAGGAACATCAACTATTGATACTTGCATTTCTCAGCTCTGTGACAGAGTTGACCTTTGATGAGCATTCAGTCAGTATTGCAGTGGTCTAGCACCATGCTCAGGGTAGCTCAGTCATGGTGATTGGAGGGGCAGGACAGCTGTTTAGTCAGGTTACCTCCTTACGAACAGTCTCCTCCTTTTGCATCATCACTGTTTTTTTCTCTTCTCCATGATAATAAAAGTGTCCCACCCCCCAAAAAAAACCATGGCAAAGGTGACCTGTTCATAGAACTTGGCCCCGCCCCAGTCCTAACCATGACCGAGGAACCTAGCGCATTGTATTGGTTCATTGCAAAGGTCTGTGTGTTGAATTACTTGATAAGCACCTCTGTTAACAGAGCAAGGATGCAGAAGTCAAAAATATATTTGGAAGAAAAATATTCATGTCTGAAGAATGGCAAGGGTGGCACGAAATGTCACAAGAATAAAATGAAGTACAAGGGTGCACCGATGTTGCGGTTCCTTTTTCATTATTTATATCGAAATATCTTTACAGCTAAAAGAAATTTGTTTACTAAAATCATATGCTGAAATAAAGTTTGGCAAACATCCTGTATCAAGACTGTCTTAACAATGCTACTTTACCAATCAGAATGATTCAATTAATTTATCACTACTGCAATTCAAGACTTACTTTATGGTATATTAGCAAAATGTTAACTCCTATAGTGTTGAGGTTTAAACACATGGCCATAACCTTTAATTCACGAACATTTAGTTACCAAAAAATTTAGTTAAAAGAAAAAGAAAAATAATAATGGTATATAAATCACTCAACTGTTTCTTATTGTGTGCTTCAAAAATACTCAAGTCACATTTCTTGTATCAAAAATGCCCAAGTCAAACTGCCTGTCATTCACTATGTCAGCCCAAATAGATTGGCACCCAAAAGTCTGCAAAGGTCATGATTATGGCCCCTACCACAAATTCAGGAGGGCCCTGGACAAATGCCCTGCTTGTCCCCCTATAGCTCCGCCCCTGGTAATTTATGTGACTTAGGCATTTTCACAGGAGCTGCTGATGTAACAGCAAAGGGTTTTTCAAGAGTCATTACAAGACATTGATGCAAAACACCATCCCAGTTTTTGGATATGTTACAAACAGACATCCTATCTTTCCAAAACTGTTCAGTTCATTGTGGTGATTGCTGTCATTGTTTTGGTATAGCATGGCAAAGTTGCCCCCCAATATCAGGTTTTCATAGGAGCAGTGGAAGTCACACAACAGTGGGTTTTTAAAAAAATCATTGTGACCAAATGAGGCAGAATACCATCACAGTTTTTGGATATGTTAAGAACAGACATCTAATCTTTCCAAAACTGTTGATAATACGGTGGTGAGTCGTGACATTTTTTTTAAATAACGTGGCAAAGATGGCACCAAGTTTCAGTTTTTCCATTTTAAAGACTTCATATCTTCTAAACTGTTCATCGCAGAAGATCAGTCTTTCAACACAACATGCACAGAATGGTTGGGAACATACATTGTCCATATCAAACCTCTGTCTTTAAAACTGCACTTACCACAGTCCTTCAAAGATGCCCACAAATTCAAAGGTGAGAATTTTTCAAGCAACTTTAAGCCCCCAGAAAACTGTGGTAAATGACCATAGGATGTGTGAAAATCCACATTTCATAAGTACATGTTCCAAATGTTACCCCTTGAAATTCATAAGGACCTACTTAAAGTAGTTTTTTAGATACAACACTCTGAAAGTGGGCTCTCTGAGAACTCTGTTCCAAACGAGTCAGGGGGGTACCTGACAAAAACATTTTTAATGACAAAACTATGAGGAGTTGAGAGCTATAATTTTGCACTTTTCCTATTGGGACGTTTGTGAACCTCCTTGATTTTTTTCTGCCAACTCTGAGATGGTCGTGCGGGATGATTCGGAGATTTGGCGTGGAATGACCCACTAGAGAGGACACAGCAATTTGCGACAGCACTGGGAAATGTGCAGATGGAGCTTCCTAACTTCCGTAGGTAGTGTAGGTACCTTCAGGCAATGCAAGTCAATGGAGAACATGCCCACCCCTGTCAAAAAATTTACTAAAACTGTGTGAATATGAAGTAACACATTAATCAAAGACCAGATTTGAAATGTCAGGCTAAATATCTACTCAAATCATATGAGTCGATAAAATACATTTAAAAATCAAATAATATATTTTATGAACATAGTTAGCAACACACTTCAACGTTTGTCCTTGTATAGTGTGTTGATGGACATTTTCACATGATTAAGCCATTTTTGACAGAGGGGAGCCTCGTTCTCTGTTAATTTCCATTTCTCTGATCTACCTACAGATAATGGCCGCTACAGATTGCCGTAAAAAGGGCGGCGGGGTCACCTCTACACTCTAAGAAAATTTCCCTGCAAAATAACGGCAGTTACTGGCAATTATATTTTCCTGTAATTCTACTGTTATTTCACACCAAAAATCAAATACAGCTCATTGCTGTTTAATGTATCACAGTATATAACATTTTTTCAGCAGCAATTGAACTGTTAAATAACAGTACTCTACAGAACGTTCACAGTATTAGTATTGGGTCATTCCACGCCAAATCTCCGAATCATCCCGCACGACCATCTCAGATTTGGCAGAAAAAAATCAAGGAGGTTCACAAACGTCCCAATAGGAAAAGTGCAAAGTTATAGCTCTCAACTCTTCATAGTTTTGTCATTAAAAATGTTTTTGTCAGGTACCCCCCTGACTCATTTGGAACAGACTTCTCAGAGAGCCCACTTTCAGAGTGTTGTATCTAAAAAACTACTTTAAGTAGGTCCTTGTGAATTTCAAGGGGTAACATTTGGAACATGTACTTGTGAAATGTGGATTTTCACATATCCGATGGTCATTTACCACCGTTTTCTGGGGGCTTAAAGTTGCTTGAAAAATTCTCACCTTTGAATTTGTGGGCATCTTTGAAGGACTCTGGTAAGTGCAGTTTTAAAGACAAAGGTTTGATATGGACAATGCATCTTCCCAACCATTCTGTGCATGTTGTGTTGAAAGACTGATCTTCTGCGATGAACAGTTTAGAAGATATGAAGTCTTTAAAATGGAAAAACTGAAACTTGGTGCCATCTTTGCCACGTTATTTAAAAAAAATGTCACGACTCACCACCGTATTATCAACAGTTTTGGAAAGATTAGATGTCTGTTCTTAACATATCCAAAAACTGTGATGGTATTCTGCCTCATTTGGTCACAATGATTTTTTAAAAACCCACTGTTGTGTGACTTCCACTGCTCCTATGAAAACCTGATATTGGGGGGCAACTTTGCCATGCTATACCAAAACAATGACAGCAATCACCACAATGAACTGAACAGTTTTGGAAAGATAGGATGTCTGTTTGTAACATATCCAAAAACTGGGATGGTGTTCTGCATCAATGTCTTGTAATGCCTCTTGAAAAACCAGTTTGCTGTTACATCAGCAGCTCCTGTGAAAATGCCTAAGTCACATGAATTACCAGGGGCGGAGCTATAGGGGGACAAGCAGGGCATTTGTCCAGGGCCCTCCTGCATTTGTGGTAGGGGCCATAATCATGACCTTTGCAGACTTTTGGGTGCCAATCTATTTGGGCTGACACAGTGAATGACAGGCAGTTTGACTTTGACTTTCTTTGACTAAGAAACAGTTGAGTGATTTATATACCATTATTATTTTTCTTTTTCTATTTATTTCTATTTCTATTTCTATTTTTCTATTATTTTTCTTTTTGGTAACTAAATGTTCGTGAATTAAAAGTTATGGCCATGTGTTTAAACCTCAACACTGTAGGAGTTAACATTTTGCTATTATACCATAAAGTAAGTCTTGAATTGCAGTATAGTGATAAATTAATTGAATCATTCTGATTGGTAAAGTAGCATTGTTAAGACATTGTCTTGATACAGGATGTTTGCCAAACTTTATTTCAGGATATGATTTTTTTAAAACAAATTTATTTTAGCTGTAAAGATACTTTGATAATAAAAAAATAAGATAAAAGAAACACAACAATGATGCTCCCATTTACTTCATTTTAATCTTGTGACATTTCGGAGAACCCTGGTCCTTCTCCTAAAACGAATATTTTACTTCAATACATTTCAAATTTCACATGACTTCTGTAACTTTCCTCTGTTAATAGAGGTGCATATCAGATGTGTCAAAGTTGGTAAACAAGTTATTAAAGATTGTTATGAATTGTAATAAAAAGCATTGAGATGTGGTGATAGTCAGGATGTACTTGTTTCAAGATCTACGGGGATGTTTCAGTGATTCAACATTTCATCACTTTATTCTGGTATTTGGTTTTCAGTGCCTAAAGATGAAGTTTACACACATCTATAACCTTTGATTTACTGAAATGTAGTTTCAGAAAAAGCTGGAAAAAAAAACTCTGTCAACAGCCACTTTTACTTTTTTGCCGTATTATATTGAGTGTGTCGAAAATGCTCAAGTCAAATATCTTGTATCAAAAATGTCTGACTCAAATTACTGAAGTCATTCACAGTGGCGTAACAATTGTACATAGGGCCTCATGGCAAATACTGGTAGATAGGGCCCCCGTGTAGCCTGCAAAGATCAGAGCAGGGGCCCCACCTCAATAGAGCAGCAAGCTGAAGATGTCACACAGCCGTTTTTACAAGTCCATTCTTAAAAAATGAGACAGAGCACCACCCCAGTTTTTGGATATGTTAAAAACAGACATTGAGTCTTTCTAAAACTGTAAATGTCATAGTGGTGAGTTCTGTCATTTCTTTTGTATAACATGGAGAAGATGCCACTAATATCAATGTTTCATAGGAGCTATGGAAGTCACCCAACAGTGGGTTTTTGAAAAATCATTGTGACCAAATGAGGCAGAATACCATCACAGTTTTTGGAAATGTTAAGAACAGACATCTAATCTTTCCAAAACTGTTGATAATATGGTGGTGAGTCGTGACATTTTTTTTTAATGACATGGCAAAGATGGCACCAAGTTTCAGTTTTTCCATTTTAAAGACTTCATATAATCTAAACTGTTCATCGCAGAATATCAGTCTTTCAACACAACATGCACAGAATGGTTGGGAACATACAGTGTCCATATCAAATCTCTGTCTTTAAAACTGTGCTTACCACAGTCCTTCAAAGATGCCCACAAATTCAAAGGTGAGAATTTGTCTAGCAACTTTAAGCCCCCAGAAAATGGTGGTAAATGACAAGAGGATAAGTGAAAATCGACATTTCACAAGTACATGTTCCAAATGTTACCCCTTGAAATTTGTAAGGACCTACTTAAAGCAGTTTTTTGGATACGGCAATCTGAAAGTGGGCTCTCTGAGAACTCTGTTCCGAACGAGTCAGGGGGGTACCTGACAAAAACATTTTTAATGAAAAAACTATGAGGTATTGAGAGCTATAATTTTGCACTTTTCCTATTGGGACGTTTGTGAACCTCCTTGATTTTTTTCTGCCAAATCTGAGATGGTCGTGCGGGATGATTCGGAGATTTGGCGTGGAATGACCCTATTGTTAAACTAAAAGTGCTCTACAATATTTATACAGTAGTATAAGTAAAATAACAGTACATTTCAGTTAAAAAGTTGAATTGTAATGTGTGATGACAGGCAAATACTGGGTCATAGTTGTATTCATGAATATGGCCATGTGTTGACATGTGTGTATGATTGATTGTGTGTATTCTGTACCAGTACTGATCTGTTCCACGCCACAAGGGGGTGTTACCTATTTGATATGAGATGTGTATGATTGGTGACGTCACACCCCCTATATAAATGTATGTTCTGGAATCGATCATTCTCTTGAGTGCCCTTGAGCCATGACCCAACCGCTCTTGAGCAGTGTGTTTTATCATACTTAAAATAAATATGCCTTGAGGCTGACGTGAGTTATTCGTCTTCGACTCTTTCTGAAACCTGCACATTGGACTTCTCCTGGTGATTGTAGCGCTCCTGCTAACAGGTTATGGGCCCAGTATCGAAGACAATGTGCAACAACGGAAAGTGGCGAACGTTAGCTAGTCAGCTATCAGTGTGTTAGCTAGGTTAGCGCGCTAAAACCGGGAACGCTAACAGAAGCTGAGGAGAATGGCGCATCAAAAGACAAAGTGGCCGGTGTTTGACGGTAGGGCTGAAGAATACGAGCTCTGGGAGGAACGGATGCTGTGCTGTATGCACCGTGTCGGGTTAAAAGAGACTATTCTTGAGGAGCCTGGTGAACCGCTGACGGCTGAGGAACGAGCCAAGGATGCTGAGCTGAACGCTGATGCTTACTGCTCGTTGGCGCCATTGCTCGACAATGTGAGTCTGGGACTGATATTCAGAGACTGTAAAAACAATGGACGTGAGAGTCTGAAAGTGCTGAGAGAGCACTACATTGGCAAAGGTAGGCCAAGAATTGTTTCATTGTACATAACGTTAACCTCGCTGAAGAAAGCTGAAACAGAGACTGTGACAGAGTACATTATCCGGGCAGAGCAGATCTTCACAGCGCTCAGAGGTGCAGGCGAGGCACCGAGTGAGGGGCTGATGATGGCAATGATTATGCGGGGACTGCCAGAAATGTTTAAACCGTTTTCGCTGATGGTAACCCACGGCGTAGCGGAGATGAAGCTAGCAGAGTTCAAGGCTAAGCTACGAAACTTCGAGGCTTCGGAGGATGCTGAGCCAGTAGCCGAGTTGGCGGGAGAAAGGGTTCTGAAGGCTCGCGCAGCCCTGAGGAGAAAGAACGGCGGCGGATCTTCGACAGAGATGGCGTGTTGGCGGTGCGGAGAGAAGGGACATCGGAAAGATGACTGCGCAAGAGAAGTTTGGTGCGGTTCCTGTAAAAGCACGAGCCACAGCGACAAAGCCTGCAGGAAGACCGAGCGCACACAGAGGTCCAGGTGTGCTCGCGCTGAAGACCACGGCGGTGGCGACAGCAGAGGCAACGGTAGCGGTGGTGGCAACAGCAGAGGCAACGGCAGCGGTGGTGGCAGCAACAGCAGAAGCGGCGGTGATGGCGGCGGCGGCAGTGGTGACAGTAGCAGAGGCGGCGGCAGCAGTCGTGACAGCGGCGGCGGTGGTAGCAGTGGCGGTCGGGCAGCGAGTGGTGGTCGGATCGAGGCGCGGGGACCCGCGAAAGACGACTTCACATTCCGGGTGGACACCTGCAAGCCAGCGCAGCAGCGGCAGATCGAGAGAGGGCTGATCGTCGACACAGGCGCGACATCCCACATGCTGAACGACAGGAGCCGGTTCAAGTCCTTCGACAGCTCGTTCAAGCCGGAGAGCCACAGCATGGAGCTGGCCGACGGGAGGCGGACATTCGGGTTGGCGGAAGGCAGAGGAGACGCACAGGTGTGTCTCACTGACAGCGACGGACGAATATGCACAGTGACTCTGAAGAGCGCCCTGTACATCCCTTCGTTCCCACAGGAACTCTTCTCCGTGAAGTGTGCCACTGCACACGGTGCCAAGGTACTTTTCGAAGAAGGTAACAATGTTCTTGTGGCGCCTAATGGTGCAAGGTTTAACATTGATGTGTGTGACAGAATGTACTACTTGCCAACCGAGTGTGATGAAAGTGATGTGTGTAATGTTAGCCATGATATCCAAACCTGGCATGAGATAATGGGGCATTGTAATTATGATGACATACTGAAACTGCAAGATGTTACAGTAGGCATGCACATTAAAGGTGCAAAGCGTAAGCCTGACAAGGAATGTCATGTATGCATAGAGGGGAAGTTTACTCAGTCGAGAAACCGAAATGCAACTGACAAGGTGAAAACACCACTTGAGCTGGTGAATACTGATCTAGCTGGTCCAGTGACCAATGGTTCCATTGATGGGTACAAGTACATGCAGTCATTCACAGATGTGTGCACAGGAGTAGTTTTCACATACTTTCTGAAAGCGAAGAGTGATGCCGTACAGGCTACTGAAAAATTCCTGGCAGATGTAGCGCCTTATGGCGATGTGAAATGCATCCGGTCAGACAACGGGACCGAGTACACAAGCAGAGAGTTTAAGACACTCCTGCGAAAGAACAAAATCAGACACGAGACGTCCTGTCCTTACTCCCCACACCAGAACGGCATAGCTGAGAGGGAAGGGCGTACTCTCTTTGAAATGGCAAGGTGTAAACTGATTGACAGCAACTTACCTAAGAGTTTATGGCATTATGCCGTTCAGGAAGCTGCATACACCAGAAACAGATGCTTTAACAAGCACATTGGCACAACACCGTACACAGCACTGACAGGGAAGAAGTGTGATCTAGCCCAGATGCACAAATTCGGGTCCGAGTGTTATGCGTACAAACAAGACAAAGGTAAACTAGATCCCAGGTGTGAGAAGGGGCTCTTTGTAGGGCACGACAAGGGCAGCCCCGCCTATCTAGTTTACTACCCCACCAAGGGAAAAGTGCAGAAGCACAGACTGGTTAAGTTTATTACTAAAACCACATGTGACAGTGAGACTCAGACGCAAGACTTAGAATTTGACCCTATTGTAAATACTGACAAGACAGACGCACCACAGCCCAGTGCTCAGAGCACAGACACCCAGACTGACAGTCCACAATCCCCAGAGGATGATGGTGAGGAGCACCACATGGTGACACCACAGGCCCCAAGCAGTGGGAGGTACCCCACTAGAGAGCGTAAGCCCCCGAGTTACCTCAGTGCTTACTCTACTCAGGAAGACAGTGATGGTGATGATGATAGTACACTCACCAGTGTCGACTATTGTTACCGAGCAGTGTGTGGTGTGCCACTGACCTTTAAGCAGGCTATGGCATCGCCACAAGCAGGTAAATGGAAGAGGGCAATGGACGAGGAGATGCAGTCACTAAAGGAGAACCAAACCTTTACCTTGACCAAATTGCCAGAGGGCAGAAAGACAGTGGGAGGTAGGTGGGTGTACTCAATTAAAGAGGGTGGTGACGGACGTGAACAGTACAAGGCCAGATTTGTGGCGAAGGGATATAGCCAGAGAGAGGGGATCGACTATGGTGAGACATTCTCCCCCACGGCAAACATGACGAGTGTGCGTGTACTCATGCAAAAGGCAGCACAAGAGAACTTAGTTCTACACCAAATGGACGTAAAGACAGCATACTTACACGCACCCATTGACCGAGACATTTACATGGAGCAACCTGACGGTTATGAAAAAGTTGGAAACAATCTAGTGTGTAAACTGCAGAAGTCAATTTATGGTTTAAAACAGTCGGGACGCAACTGGAATGAGATGCTGCACAAATGTTTGATTAATGATGACTTTAAACAGAATCCAGCAGACCATTGTGTATACACAAAAGAGTCAGAGCAGGCAGGGAAGGTCATAATTGTCATTTGGGTGGATGATCTTATCATCGCAGCAAGCAACACGAGAAGCCTAGAGCAGGTAAAAGCAATGCTTTCGAGCAGATTTAAAATGAAAGACCTGGGCAAGTTGAAACACTTTCTAGGCATAGACTTCAGTCAGACTGATGAATGTGTAACCATGTCACAACAGAGGTATACTGAGAGGATTCTCAAGCGTTTTGATATGCAGGATTGCAGAACACGTGAAACACCATGTGAACAAAAGGTCGAATACACTGACGATGCACCCAAGATGACAGATGTAACAAAATACAGGGAAGCTGTAGGTAGTCTCATCTACTTAGCTACTTGTACGAGACCTGATCTTAGTTTTGTGGTTGGTAAGCTTTCACAACACTTTGCAAACCCCACAGAGGAAAACTGGGTGACAGTTAAACATGCACTGCGTTATCTTAAAGGTACGACTGACAAGAAGCTGACTTTTAAGAAAAGCAGCGATGGTTTAGGCCTTCGGGCATACAGTGATGCAGACTGGGGTGCAGACACCAGCGACAGACGGAGCACGTCTGGCTACTGTGTGAGCATGAGTAAAGAGAGCTCACTGGTATCGTGGAGGAGTAAGAAGCAGCCCACAGTAGCATTATCCACTTGTGAAGCCGAGTACATGGCTTTAGCTCTCACAATACAGGAGTGTATTTACTTAGAGCAATTACTGAACGGTATGGATTCCTATGAATATGTTCAAACTGTTGTTCATGAGGATAACCAGGGCACCATTGCACTTGTGAAGAATCCTGTGTGCAGACAGAGGTGCAAGCATATAGACATCAAGTATCACTTCATAAGGTCAACTGTTAGAGATGAGAAGATGACACTTGTGTACTGTCCTACAGATGAAATGGTAGCAGATGCTATGACCAAGCCTGTCTCAAAGGTTAAACTGAGGAAATTTTCAGGATTCATGTTTGGTAGTAGTGTCTGACAATTTGTATATACGTTAAGTACTGTGTGTACTATGTGAAATGTTTTTGATTTAATTCTGTGTTATATTCTGATTGTTAAAAGCTGTACAGGATACGAGTCACTCATAAGTGGGAGTGTTGACATGTGTGTATGATTGACTGTGTGTATTCTGTACCAGTACTGATCTGTTCCACGCCACAAGGGGGTGTTACCTATTTGATATGAGATGTGTATGATTGGTGACGTCACACCCCCTATATAAATGTATATTCTGGAATCGATCATTCTCTTGAGTGCTCTTGAGCCATGACCCAACCGCTCTTGAGCAGTGTGTTTTATCATACTTATACTTAATATCATACTTAAATAAATATGCCTTGAGGCTGACGTGAGTTATTCGTCTTCGACTCTTTCTGAAACCTGCACATTGGACTTCTCCTGGTGATTGTAGCGCTCCTGCTAACACCATGGCAACTTCCCACCCCACCCATCATTCTCCATAACTGTGGTACCATGGCCATGTTACCACCCCACCCTCCCATCGTTCACCATGACTGGAGTGCCTTGAGCATGATACTATGGCGCTATGCTGTATTGAGAAAATGGTTTGTGGTCCTTTGAAAGTGAGGGCATGAATACAATTTCAGAGTACGCAGTGCTATGTTACAATGATAGTGTGCGAGGTGGGCTTTTTACTGTATCTCTTGATGAGCCAATAATTAATATAGCATTGGTCAGTCTTTTAAAAATTAATTTGCACCAAGTAGCACAGCAAACAAGCAGCACTACAAGCTAGCTCTCAAAGCAATGCCTAATTTACAGCAGGCACATTATATGCAACAATGCCACAAATGATGACACATACAGCAAGCTTTCACAAAGAGGAAAGTATGCAAGCATGTAAGCAAGCAAGCATGTAAGCAAGCTTGTAGGCAAGCAAGTGCTATGCTGTGCCATGCAGGCCAGCCAGCAGGCAGTCAAGCAACTGAAGTGTTGATAGTCCAGATTTATATACAGGTGCAAGAGTACCATGTGACCAGAGTCATCAGGCCCTTGGCAGGTGACGCCCGTAATTGAATAATGGCATTGAGGCAGTCGGTTCATATGGAAAATGGGGAGGCGGAGCACTCGGAGGGTCACAGGCAGCCTCAACATGAATGGCAGTGAACGAGGAGCCAGCGTATTGAAGGATAAAACGTGCTGTTTTGAACTAATAATCGTCCGGGGAAACTTCCTTCAAAGTTCACAACCTGCCTCGTGAATTCAGGGAAATGACAAAAAAGTGGGATAATGATACGTACATCCAGATGACCACGAGTACTTGTAGAATCCACAGTCCCCCCCTATCAGCTCAGATTGACAGCTGTCAGAACGCACCCAGCGAGCGGGGCATTTGGAGGGTACACTATTTACAGCCTTCTCGCTATTTAACCCATGCCTGCAGTTAGGGGCGCTGTCGAGACGGGAGCGCAGCCTATTCATTCTGAATGTAGTCTGCAGTCCTCCGTTGGCGCCCCTACAGTGCAGTACCTGGCGAGTGGAACCTCTCGTAATAGAACTTCTCCGAGAGCGTCTTGACAGCTGTCACACTGACCTGATAGGGGGGGACTGTGGATTCTACAAGTGCTCGTGGTCATCTGGATGTACGTATGCTTGTCCCACTTTTTTGTCATTTCCCTGAATTCACGAGGCAGGCGGTGAGCTTTGAAGGAAGTTTCCCCGGACGATTACAAGTTCAAAACAGCGAGTTTTATCCTTCAATACGGTGGCTTCTCGTTCACTGCCATTCATTTTGAGGCTGCCTGTGACCCTCCGAGTGCTCCGCCTCCCTATTTTGCATATGAACCGACTGCCTCAATAACAGCCCTACTCAGGTGAGGTCAGGCACTGATTAGCAGATTGGTTTAGATGGGGCTGCTTGTTGCAAGAATGTTCAAATTCTTAAAATGTTTCAGCCATTCACACTTTCATATCAAAATCATAGTGATGAAAATCATCATAATGTGCTGCATCAAACACTTTTTAAGTATTGTAGTTTCCTTAGAAATTGTTTAATGATTGTTAGTATCAGAGCATATTTAACCAGTGAGAATGACTTAAGTTCTTCAGGTAGTAGGCTATTGCAGCAGGACAAGTGGAGGATGATAGGGTTTCAATGGTGCTGACTAAAATATTTTGTAAAGGTGTGTCGTTCATGAACGAGCCGGTTCTTTTGAACGGCTCCCTGAAGTGAACGATGGGAACCGGATCACAGCTGGGGGAGCCACTCGACCGTTATTTCGTTAATTTTTCATTCATTTTAAGCACATGACCTCGATCAGAGTAATTCAATTTGGGAAAAAACACAATTGTTTGCCTCAAAGAGAGGCAAAAACGGTCTTTAGAAGCAGGAGAATAATCAGTTGTTGTTTGGACAACATTACCTTGAGGAGGAGTCAAAATATTACATTCACTGAATAAATAATTTAAAAAAGAGCCAAAAGAGCCAGTTTTTTGAACGGCTCTTTGAAAGGAACGAGCCACTAAGATCCGGATTCCGAAAAAGAGCCATAAATCCCATCTCTAATATTTTGGTTGCTTCCACAACGGCCAATGCTGCTATTGTGCAGTACTTACTGTTTATGCTCAATACTTGACTCAAAGTAGTATTTTCACAGTAGTTGTCTGTTTTTTCAAAAAACAGTAGAATGCTGTTGCAGAATTGCCCTAAATTAACAGTTATTTGTTTCAGTGTAGTGTTATTTTCTACCTCTATGGGATACCCCGTCAACAATCAAGGAATGACACTCACAGCTGTCACTAATTCCATTCATTAGGTTGACGTTAATAGCGATTTTTTTTCACGTGCGTTTCACGGTGAAAAGGGCCATCACACATTGGGACAGTGTTAAACTTAGCTCAATAGTAATTGTTACCGCTTCAAAAAATACTTAAACTTGTGAGCTGTTGTGGGTGCCGCAGCTTTTTAAATGAATTCGCAATGCATTCAGGGAAACCTGTCAAAGCCCTCCGTCGACGGAGTGTGGTGTCGGAACATCTCCATGCGGAGGGGTGGAAAGCCCATTGCCACACCCCTAGGCTACTCATCTTTCTGAATGTGAATCGGGATGCCACTAGGCCTACCCCTACACGTGGACGCGCAAAACGGAGGCAAAGGGGAACGGCATAGGGCTAAAGGGTGTAATGGGATTCACCCCAAATTGAAAGTGGTGCCATCTTTGCCTCGCTATAGGCTACAATTTTTTTTTCACAAATCTACACCTTATTATGAACTGTCTTGGAAAGATTAGATGTTTGTTTTTAACATATCAAAAAACTGGGATGATAGGCTATTCTGTCTCATTTTGTCAGAATGTTTTTTTCTCTTTAAACCCATTGCTGTGTGACTTCCACAGCTCCTATGAAAAACAGATATTAGTGGCATATTCACCATGTAGGGATACAAATTATCGATTAATTCATTAATCATTAGTTGATAGTCTTATCGGTCGACTTTCGATTAATTGATAAACGGTGTTTTTTCACCTGAATCTCATAAGGCCTTTTAAAATATCAGCTATAGTTAAAGGATAGTTCCGGCGTAAAACAAAAGTTTCACCATCGATTTCCCATGCCACATAATGTATCTAATGATGAGCCATTCCGGGCCATGCCGCGCTGTTATGGAGTTAGCTTATTTTAAGCTTTTTGGCGAAAAACGCAGCCAATGCATCACGGCGGGGCCAATTTGTAAATATTATTTTCTGATGTTTCCCCGCTATAAACAACCTCAAAAACGCTACACACTTCATCACAAAGGTCTCGTCAATCAAACCAAGCACAGAGACGATCATCGGACCACACAGTCTTTCACTGGCCAGTGTTTTCAGAGGTGTCTCACTGTTGCAACTCTCTGACCCGGATGCAGGCTACTCAATCAGGTGGCTTGGTAGGCTAAACATGGTCCGCGGTTCTTACACCGGCTGCGGCCGTAAAATGAAAAGCTGGAACCCCGGCCGTTTTCACCGACTGCCATTGTCTAAACCAGCCATATTACGGGAATGGCTAATAGCATCAGAAGTGGACGAAACTGACATAAAAACCCGGAGGGATCGCGACTGGAGGGAGGGAGATTTCAACAGACGGATAGATGAGAAGAATATAGAGACGGAGAGGAAGAATAGAGAGATCCAGGGACTGCAGGATACTTTACAGAGACTCAGACGATTGGTGGAAGAGGGTGACAGCAGAGATTCCACTCAGAGCTGAGATGAAGAGAAGAAGAGAAAGAAACAAGAGGGAGAGAAAGAGAGATTGATTGATGAATGGAGGGAGGGAAAGGGAGAGGCAGAAGGACAGAATGCGACAGGACATTTTTGTGAGTCCATTATATTTTATATTGAGAAGAAAAAGAAGAGATATCAATGGGACTACTGGAGACTTTAGAGAGACTCTGTGGTTTAGTGGAGGAGGCTGACTTCAGAGACTGAGATGAGAAACAATACATTTGATAAACACTGAATATTGCATTAGGGAAGAACACATTATCATCTCTGAAATGTTAGTATAAATTCGGACAATTTTGAACATTTAAAAAGAAAGATATCCCTATATTTCCTCGAAGGTTTCTAATAAGCTCACCTCTAATGGGGAAAAAATCCTTAAATGGTAATTTCTCATTAAATTAAGACTTTAAAAAGATTCAATGAATATGAAGAGTGTACAATGTTCATAAAACTCCATCAAGCCATTTCTACATTACTTAATATATTTATTTCTTAATGTCACACCAAAGGACATATTTTCAGCAAATTGCTTTATCAACGTAAATAAATAATCAATTAATAGACCAACATTGTGACCACTTGAATTTTTTGAAAGATTAATTGCTGCACTATGTAGACATATACTTTTTTTCCCTCATAAACAATGTTTTGTAAAAAAAATCGTTTTTTTTCTGCCTAACTGTCATCTACCCGTGTGTATGTGCGCGTGTGCGTGTGTATGTGTGTGCGTGTGTGTGTGTGTGTGTGTGTGTGCGTGTGTATGTGTGTGCGTGTGTGTGTGTGTGTGTGTGTGTGTGTGCATGCATGAGTGATTCTCAGACACATTGCATCAGACACTCTCCTGTTTCTGTGTACTGAATGTGTTTGTTCTTACTGGAACACCCTAACCAGTTTTTCAGGCTTCGGATGTCGGTGTCACGAGATAATGCAAAGATCTGTGTTTTCGTCAGTTGGATTAGGCTGCCAGTGTTTACGTTTGGGACGTACAACATTATTTGACATATAAGGTAAGTAGCAGTTCTTTTGCAGTTTTTGTCAACTCCTTGTTTGACTTGTGTCTGAGTTGTGTGTCTATTTTACATTTTGCCTGGTACTTTGATCTTCAATGTTAATTCTTCCCTATTTCCTTTTGGATGCGAATTCGTCCTGACACTCTTTCAGCCTGGGTGTTTCACACACACCTGTGCCTGGCATGATGAAGTACATACAATATGGCTGAATGAGGTGCTGTGGACATCCGCTGTGTATAGTACAGTATTGTGTGGGTCTCTCTCTCTGTGTGTGTGTGTGTGTGTGTGTGTGTGTGTGTGTGTGTGTGTGTGTGTGTGTGTGTGTGTGTGTGTGTGTGTGTGTGTGTGTGTGTGTGTGTGTGTGCGTGCGTGCGTGTGTGTGTGTGTGTGACTGTATCTTGATGATGTAATCTCTTCTGCCCTATTACAGAGAAAATGGGGGTCACTGCTGAAGACGTGACATTTGGACAGCCCCAGGGTGAGTTAGCCTGGGAACTCCCATACTGCCTTTAGTTCTATACAATCGTTTCGATCTGAAAGACAGTCTGGCGAGGATGACTCATAACGTCCAAGATCACGGTACCAGTGTCATAATGACCAAGCATTCCGACCTTTACAGTTTCTCTTCCCAATAAGAGAGCAGGGCAGTGTGTCATAATAGCCAAGTATTCCGGCCCCATACGGAATTTAATATAGGCAACTCCCCAGACCTAATCTCACTTGTGATTAGGGGTGCATCCCAATATGTGACCTTGCCTCCTCCACTTGTGCTTGTCTCCTCGTCCCGCCTCCTGGCCCCTCCTCCGTGGAGAAAACGATAAAGTTTCCCAGCTGTCAGCCTAGCCACAACAACATTTGAGGGACTGTTTTTCATTCACCATCCCAATTGCAAATGAGAAAAAGACTTTACAATTGAGCTTTTGCAAGATATTGAAATATAATGCTGTTGTCAGTGATGTCATCATGACGAGAAGCAAGTGGAGGAGGCAAGTGGAGGAGGCAAGGTCGCATATCGTCGGCTTGCTACCAAAACCGCCTAAGTCCGATTTTGGGGTTTTCGGAAAACAGGGAAAAACTAAATTTCCTAGGGGGCGCCAAACATCAGTGGCGGTTCTAGGAAATCTGAGACCCTGGGCAAAGAGCAATTGTGAGTCCCCCCCTAATAATTTTGGTCAAAAGGAGAGTTTGCAGAACTTTACTCCCCTACCACTTCTGTGTCATCCTATCATCCAGTCTGTGTCATTGGTCTATTACAAACAGTACCTATCTTAGATGTTAATTTATTTTATTTATTTATTTTGAGTGAAGCTGCAAGTCAAACATGAAACGCCTTCTAAGGAAAACAAAATACTTTGAAACTTTCCACACTTTAAAATAAATCATTTGATGCAGCGCAACAAGAACAATGCACTGCACATTATTTTGATAGTTATAATTTTTATTTTTATTCCAAACATAAATCCTGGAAATGGTGAATGATTGAAATATTTAAAACTTGTAATAGTCTTGCAGGCTGGTAAATCTCATATCTACCAACAGATTTTCACAGTTTTCTTTTACTTTCTGCTACATTCAGTCATGTTAGTTTTCAGTGATAACATTATTTACATTCTCAGCCAAAGTAAGCACTCCGAGATATTGTTATTGTGCTAGAGCAATTACAACAATGGTGGTTCATTGTCTATGCCAGCACAGATCCAGCTTGCAGTGTCACTCGGAGATTGGAGGCCACTGCAATGCTGTCTCTATGTTGAGGGTCCATCAGTCATGGAGGAGGATGAAGGCGTGGGGCACTTCTTTGGTCGTTGCACCTCCTCACGAACGGTCTCCTCCTTGTTTATCATCTTTGGTTAACTTCTGCTCTTCTCCATGCTCATAGAACTGCCCCACCCCCCCAACCTTACCCATGACAGAGGTGACCTGGTCATAGAACTGTGCCCCGCCCACTTCAACACCATGACCGTGGCATTCAGAACATGGTATAGAACAACTACTGGATTCATTTACATTCATGTTTGACATACCATTGTATGTAAACTAATGTAATGTACAAGGGAAATCAATCCAAAAGTTTTTCATGTCAACACTAGAGACTATTAGTTAATGAATGGATTAACTGATTGTCATAGGAAGCTATAGATTGCAGCAGCCTTCCACAAACCATCAAATAAAGCACCTGGTTAATAATTGCTCAGTTTGTTTCGAATAGCTTAATTTTAAGGCTACAACCATTGTGTGAAAAAAAATAAGGATGAAGATTTAACACATGGCCATTGTCTTTGAAATAAGAGAGAAAAAAAACTCTTAACAGGTGTAAATAAACTGCTTCTTCTAGCCCATGTCAAGTTGCTTGCACCAAAAATGGCTAAGTCAAGTTACCCAAGTCATTCACATTGGCAGAACAATTGTCCACAGGGCCCCAGGATGAATAGATAGTGCCCCCATACCAACTGGCAAGGTCATAATAGGGCCCCTACCCCTGCCACCTGCAGGAGGGCCCTAGGCCTACAAGCACATGTCCTCCTTGTCCTCCCTATAGCTACGTCCCTGGTCATGCATTTTCTCATAGGCAGTGTGTGACTTTATACATACAGATTTTTGACTCTGGTGACTTCTGTGATTGATCAATGAGCCTGGCGGAAAGGCAGGGTGATGCAGCTGTGGTAGGGGAGTAAGTTTATGTAAAAATGTCATTTCGACCAAATTCGGACTTAGGCGGTTTTGGTAGCAAGCCGACGATATTATAACGCACTCTAGGTCTGGTGTTAACCAGGCAAAGGGTGAGTGGGACAGTGTGTGTGTGTGTGTGTGTGTGTGTGTGTGTGTGTGTGTGTGTTAACCAGGCAAAGGGTGAGTGGGACAGTGCACTAGACAGATGATTGGTTGAGATCTCATGGCTGGTGAGTGAGGAGAGGAGGTGATTGGTTGATATCTAATGGCTGTTGTGTGAGGAGAGGAGGTGGTTGGTTGAGATCTGATAGCTGGTGAGTGAGGAGAGGAGGTGATTGGTTGGTTGACACCTGATGAGAATCGGAGATGAAGATGTATTTGGTGTTTTAATTGATTTCCAGCAGCAGTTTCGGGAGTCAACCTAATGGCCACCCACCCAGTGTGCCTTTGTTATATTCCCACACAACAGCCTTGTTGTGAAATACCCTCTGTCCCATATCGAACACTTGTGTCAGTGCACTGACGGTTAGTGCATAGTGCTCACAGTGCACTGAGGTCTTTAGTGCGTACAGTAGTGTCGTGGAAAAGTTTGCGCACTATGCACGGTGCCCTCACGGGAAGTGACGGGTGATCATAGCATTAACTTGTCAAAATGTCGGTTGTTAATATTGCACAGCGTCTCATACTTGTACTTATATTGGCTTCATCCCAACTGGCAGCTATGGTGCAGGCATGAACAGGTTGGTGACTCAGGTTGGTGATTCTAATAAACTGAACGCCACGTTTCTTCCGTTTCACGTTTAGTCCATGCAGTGTCCATCGTTCAAGCACTGCGTTTTTGGGCGTTGTTAGGGCATCATCCAAGCACTTTCAGTGCACTGAATTTGACGAAATTTTCAGCATGAGCGCCATACACACTGAAACATGGTGCCCAAATGCCATACGCACTGAAACATGGTGCCCAAATGGTGCCCATACGCACTGTAACATGGTGCCCAAATGGTGCCCATACGCACTGAAACTGAAACATAGTGCCCAAATGCCATACGCACTGAAACATGGTGCCCAAATGCCATACGCACTGAAACATGGTGCCCAAATGCCATACGCACTGTAACATGGTGCCCAAATGCCATACGCACTGTAACATGGTGCCCAAATGCCATACGCACTGAAACATGGTGCCCAAATGCCATACGCACTGAAACATGGTGCCCAAATGCCATACGCACTGAAACATGGTGCCCAAATGCCATACGCACTGAAACATGGTGCCCAAATGCCATACGCACTGAAACATACCAAATGCCATACGCACTGAAACATGGTGCCCAAATGATATACGCACTGTAACATGGTGCTGGAAGTGCACAAGTAGTGTGATATGAGACACAGGGATAGATTCCTAGTCATATTACAGATGTCCAATCCAGTGGAGAATTGGAACCCTTAGCTGTGTACCCCAGTTGCTGAGAGGAGGTCACATGCATAGTCTGTCTTATAATAATTATACACAAGGCTTTTTCTGAACGGGGAAATAAGGGCACTCCACCCTCATACCTTCGGCGGGTGAGCCCTCAATTCTTTTTTTTTTAATATATAAATTACTTTTTTGAGCGCCCCTTGTGAATTTCCCCCTTCATCCACCCGCAACCTGCCATGATGCTCCCTCATGCCAAAAATTCCTAGAAAAAGCCCTGCATTGGAAAGTTGTCTACCGTGGTAGTTCTCCAAACTGCAACAGACAAGGAAGTTTCAAAATACAAATAGCTACTGGGGCTTTCCCCCATTTTCCATCACAACATTTGAATTGTATTTTGTCTTGATATTGAATAAAACAGTAAAATGATTAGTCATTGACCTTTGTATCTCAAGAGGCTTCAGGGAAAGGTAGGTCAACAAATTGTCACCTAGGTGGAACTGTTGAGTCAATTATACACACTGCTGAACAGACAAAGATGTAAAAAAAGTCAAAAGACTTCACATTTCCAAATTGTTGTTTTTAAAGTCAATGAGAAATGATAAAATACAAACAAATGCAAATATGTGCGTTGATCTTGTACATGTTGAGGTGTATTGTAATTTGCTGGCAAACATGATTTGTTTGTTTATTGGCTTTCTACTGGTGATATTTGATTTTACAAAATGACAAATAAGTTGGTCACAACTGCAACGTCTAGCTTATTATTTTCCTCTGTTACAAGTTACATTTTTGCATCATGGATATTTACTGCATTGTTGTCTTATAATTGGAAAGTTGTCTACCGTGGTAGTTCTCACTACAAATCAACCCGTCACCAGCTTCAGAAAGAATAAAATGAAGTTTTTGAGCGACCGTCTCACTCTCCTGATCTCAACATCATTGAGCCATTCAGGGGAAACCTCAAATGTGAGGTTCCAGCAAGACACCCAAAAATATTATAGGAAACAACCATTCTGCCAGGAAGAATGTGCTGTTCTGTCATCTGAGAACATTAAGAGCCTTATCCACAACTACCACAAACAATTTAGAGCGCTCCCTGATGTTAAACAGGGCCATATTCAGCATTAGAAACTAGGGTATGTAAACTTTTGAAC
Source organism: Engraulis encrasicolus (assembly GCF_034702125.1). NCBI lineage: Eukaryota > Metazoa > Chordata > Actinopteri > Clupeiformes > Engraulidae > Engraulis > Engraulis encrasicolus. The sequence continues at coordinate 482,327 of NW_026945753.1, forward strand.
AGGGTCATTTGGGTAGTTTGGGTTGTGATCATGCTTTTGAAAGAGTAAACACAGAATATTGCTAATAAATATCTTAAGCTAGTCACTAGCAATGAGTGAAAAAAAAAGTTTTTGTGTAATCCTTCATATTTTGTGAGAAATCGCGAAGAAAGCGTTTATTCTGCTGGGGTATGTAAACATATGAGCACAACTGTATGAATACTGCAGCTCATAGCCAATCTATCAATCAACTGTACCTTATACCTGCTCTTGACTGTCCTTCTTAATAAAAAAAATGCTCAATCTAAAGCAAGGGGGGTCAAACTCAAATTGACAATGGACAAAGTTGCACGCCAAAACCAATATACAGTATACATATTTTTTAAGTGGACTGAAATTGTGCTTAGTAGGCCTAGTAAAAGCGTGTCATTCTACATTTTTTTAACAAACACTTATTCCCATCATATACTGTATATGGCCTTTCAAAATGTGTCTGTACACATAATTGGTTCTGTATGAGTGTGAGACGTCACTGTTGATGGGGGCCGGGGGCACTGCAATACAATACAATTCGCAATTATCATGACAGCACAAAATAGATTTGGGCCCCATGCCTGATGGCCTATGAGGTAATTTCCTTTATGGGTTCCAGGCTGCCCCTCCTGTGAATAGAATAGACTAGACTAGACTAGACTAGACTAGATTAGATTAGAATAGAATAGAATAGAATAGAATAGAATGGAATAGAATAGAATAGAATGGAATAGAAAACACACACAGGTCCAAATTGCACACTGGTAGGCTATTGGTACTGCAATGTTGGAGTGGACTTGGTCAGGGTCAGTCGGTCCGTTGAGTTGCACATTGCCGAGAGATGTGTTTCAAACTTAGTTTGTCTATGCATTGTACTAGTAAATAAATAATGTCTGGCAAGATGTCACACTGTTTTATAATTGTCCAACAAAGATACACTGTAGGCTATTAATATTTCCCTGTATTAGATACTATCCAAAAGTTAGAGGTTACCAAGACACGTGACACGTATGGCAAATCATAAGTCTAGTGTTGTTAGATAGTAGTCTGTGAGTGTACGCCAATCCTAATCGTGTAAGCAAGGAAAAACAGACCTACAAGTCAATGTGATGAGGGTAATTACTTGGCAATCTCTACTGCACTGTGGTGTCTAATAAGATGTAGGCTATATCCACAGCAGCAGGAGGATGGTTGTAGTGTTCCCATCTGCATTAGTGTCTCATTAAAACGGTTTTAAATATCAAACTGCCAGAGGCAGAGGATCTTTACATGTATTTACAATCTAATAACTCAGCACTGTGTCCTCTGTGTTGCTCTTCTCTGCACTAGTGTATCATCGTCGCCATCTGGTGGATAAGTGAGATACACCACCCCACCTGGACTGCAATACCATCAAATGCTTTTTCCTTTTCATCAGACGATGTATCTCTGCTTTGCTTGGGTTTGAGTTGGGTTACTAATGTTTCCTCATTGTGAATCAAAATGCACAGTGTCAGAATCAAAACATAAAACAGGTGTATCTTATCTTCAATAAAACAATGATATATTTGAATATGATTTAAAGATACAGAATGACCAGAATTTAACATAATGTTACAGCTGATGGGCTGGAATGTGACTGGTACAAAGGCTGAATAAACAACCTTGAAACGAATACAATTGAGTCAAGACTATTGCTATTTTGTTTTCAGTTGTGGATTTCTCCAATACACTGTAGTACTCGCGATGACATAGAATTAAATTTTCAGTGGCTGTTAAAAAAACAAACCAACAAAAAGAAACAGCTAAAATGCTGAATGCTAAAATGCTATGCCACAGCTGGTTTGTTTGATTCGACAATGGCTGCCATCCAATGAGGTAGAAAGAATGCTGCGATTGTGTCTGGGGGAATTTGTGAGCGCTTTGCCATGAGAGGAGGGCAGGGCTAGTCTGGGACAGAAAAGTAGGCCAGGCATTTTCAATCAAAACCAGTCTGCCAGGCATTCAGATGTTTGTAGTCATCATATCTATAGCTATTTTGACCACAACAGCCAACATAGACCCTAGATTTAAACTGAGTCGGAGAGGTCAGCTGTACTGGCAAGAGGACTGATGCTATTACATTGAGGAGACGACCCAGGCCAAAGTCATCAACAGCAAATGCCCTGTGTGCCTTATGGCCAATCCAGCCATGCTGAGGGGGTGTGGTTTACAGCAGTGGTTCCCAACCTTTTTCTTAAGGGACCCATGTTTTTACTATTGTAAGCTTTGGTGACCCAACCACGCGAGCGCCCGCAAGAGACGGAGTCACAATATGCCCTCCGTTTCCTGCCAAAACTTATTTTAGTTATTTTATTCCTCAATCCGTCTTTGGTGAAATATAGAATACATGTTTAATGTAGCACTTAAAATGTGTTGCGTCTATGCATTTATTAGCTAAATGCTTTGTCTTTTATTCAACATGGGCTATATATATATTTAAAACGAAACCCCTTAAAATCAAGAGGGCTCCGCGACCCCCTGTGGATCTTTGGCGACCCATAGGTTGGGAACCACTGGTTTACAGCTCCACTGCCAGCGAGCAAGAAGATGAAGTGAAACCTTGTGGCATGGAACCTTTCCCCTCTGCTCCAGATAATCTACTTCAGTATGCACAAGTGGGCAAAAAGAACAGTTTCATTTTGTTTTAAGAGGCACATTTGAGGTATGATCTGTAATAAATGCTTGATGTCAAAGAGAGTAGGACCATAGACTTCATGCTGATTTGAAATAATCCAAACAGAAATATCAAAGAATTTATCAAAAACGGTTAGACATGAATTTAAGTCTATACTATGTGATATGGAGACAACTGAGTGAGCACCAAGAGTGACACGATATTCGACAAAGGCGTTGAGAGAAAGGTAACAATGCCAAAAGTTTCTTTTCATTTTAAGGTTTTGAACTGGTTACTTTCTGCACAACAGGTAAGGAGTTAATTTATCTGAAATGTTTACTTCAACTCATTAGCGCAGAGCCTGTCGTAACTGTACTGTCTCCATAATTATAATAGACCATTGTCTTAATCTTTTATTTAAAGGGACACTGTGTGAATTTTTTAATTGTTTATGTCCAGAATTCTTACTGCCCATTCAATAATGTTACCTTTTTCATGAATACTTACCACCACCATCAAATTCTAAGTATTCATTATGATTGGAAAACATGAAAAGGGGGATCTTCTCCATGGTCCGCCATTTTGAATTTCCAAAAATAGCCATTTTTAGCTGCAAATGCAAAATGACTCTACATGGACCATACTAGAAAATATTTGCTTATTAATTAGTAAACTTTCATGTAAAGATCAAATTTGGCAATAGGGAGCCCAGTTTCAATGAGCAGCGTAGTTGCAGTACCTTTTTGACCATTTCCTGCACAGTGTACCTTTAAGGCTCTCGGTAATGTCACAACAATGTTGTATGAGGTAGTTAAGAATTTTCAGCAAAGATTCAATACTATGAGTATAGATTGAGTATGGACACCCAAGGTCTGTGGAAGGGAGACGTGTCTCTGATACTGATACAAGAAACAGACCAGGGCCAATATAGCCTGATAAACCAGCCTAAATGTGAGACCGGAGTAATTTAGTCTGGCCCCGAAGAACGATACCTCCGAAGATTCTTGATGAGAACAACCTGTTGTTTTTTCAAACCATACCGGCGCTCTGAGCAATCTGCGATCTTTGCCGTTGATGTGCTTTCCCAACGGTGTTGCGAGATTCGTCGTTCGTTCTTCAAAACCCTGCCCGCTTTGATTCAAAACAAATCTCTGCATTGTGATTGGGTTTGACAGTCTCAGGGCAGTGTTCAAAATGTTGTCAGATCCGAGGCCAGACCCACTCCCAGCTGAAAAATTTTCGGTGTCCAAAGGGTGGCACTGGTTTACCAGGCTAGGGCCAATACAAATGCCAAGTCATCCACTGCAGAGAAACAGTGTTAGCAAGATACTTGACAATAAGACTATTATTACCTCTGTCAATGAGGTTATGTTTACAGTTGCGTTGGTTTGTCTGTCTGTCTGTCTGTCTGTCTGTCTGTCTGTCTGTCTGTTTGTTTGTTTGTTTGTTTGTTTGTCTGTCAGCAGGATAACTCAAAAAGTTATGAATAGATTTGGAGTTGTTGGAAATGACAAAAGGAATAAGTGATTCAATTTTGCTGATGATCCGGATCAAGGAATATTTCACAGATTCTTTGATATTCCAGAATTTTGACATTCCTGTTTCTAACTCCTCAAAAATACTTAAAATAAAATAAGGTGTTGCATAATCATGAACAGCTTCCTTGACGGAGGTCTGCAATCTCTGAGTGCATTTACTTCATTATAAGACAGACATAATGAAATGTATGATACGTGTGGGTCTCTGCTCCCATGTTTTTAAACTTATTAGCCATGTTTTAATAAAGGCTTTTTAATATTTTTGCACAAGATGAGTGCCTTGGACTCCCTTTTTTGACAAGATATTGTTTTTCCCCAACACCAAAGAGCACCTTCAAGGTTTTTTTCTCAATTCCCTGAGCACTTGGGATTTTTCTCTTGACTTTAAAACATTTCTTACTGACAGGTTAGGGTTAGGGATTGTTTTGGTCTGGGCACAGCTAGTATTCTTCCATATGAATTTCCCTATCAACCAACTGGAAAAGGTATTTCTCAAAAATATATCTTTAATGACAGGTTAAGTTTAGGGAATGTTTTGGTGAGGGCACAACTTAAATTGCTATAGCATTATTTTGTTTAGGATTAGTATTTTCTAATGATAGAGTAAACACAGTGCTGTGGGAATATAGAAAGCACTTCCATGTGTCCATCACGGAAAACAATTCAGTGTCCAGGGGCCTCATGTACAAAGAAATGTGTGGATTTCCTACACTGTAAAAAATGACAGGGATTTCAGAGTTATTTACTATGAAATCTCACAGCTAATTACTCAGATGTTCTGGTACAATATGCTTCTGTTATGGTCACACAGCAAATTACTGTGAAATCTCACATAACCGGCACGTCACAGTATTTTACTGTGATCTTGAAAGATTACCAGTATGCCAAAGTGTTGAACTAGGAAGCATCACAGCAAACTACTGTGTGGGTGAAGTATCTATTGAATTATTAGTGCATCGATGCACAACTTCAGCTATACACAGTTTGGACTCTTCATTATAATCACACATTTCATTGACATTTTCAGCATTTTTTTTATTTTCAATGTCTTGTGTTATACATGTGCCTCCATGCTTATTAGTCTACTTCTCCCCATTTTCTGCTGAGTGAATGAAGAATGAGCTTATATATATATATATATATATATTGGGTGATATAGGTGACCATCTTCATGATGGTGGGAATATGGTCATTTTCTTGTATACCACTTTAAATAGCAAAAACCCCTAGAATAAATGCAGAATATAACAATGAGTAATATTTTGATGCAAACTTAAAGGAATCATCCGGTGTAAAATGGCTTAAATGGTGTTAAAACATGATGTTGCGGGCTAAGTTTGGTTGCTTACCTTAACTCCATTCGTGCCTTGTATTGAGAAATCCAGCGCTAGTTAGCCGATGCTAACATAAGGCTTTTGCCGTGGTTCACCAGGGCATGAAAGTAGTCATCGTTATAAATCTCTACTTTCCACCCATTTACGACGTCCTGTGGTGTGACTGCTTTCATAGAAGGAAAAAAAGTTTTTTATAAATGAAAACACATATTAAGATTAAACACAATATCATTATCAAGTTAGCATGAGCTCAGATGTCAGTCATGTATACAAAATGATTAAAATGGCCATAACACAGGGAATTTCCTGTGGTGTGACTTCATTTTCCTATGGTGTGACATGCCTGCGGTGTGACATGACTATGCAATTTGTTGATGCAGGACACATTTTCCCAAAAATGGCAAAAAATTAGGCGAAATTCCATGGACCACTAAGTGCTTTATTTTTTTCTAATTTTTTTTCCAAATTTTTCCATCAATCTTTTCAGAAATTAGAAAAAAAAAAATGCGTTGCACCCTTAAACGTCAACCACCCGTATACACATTGTATTCTGGTACTTATTACTTACTAATAAATAGACATATAGGCTTACTGGTCCTTACTAAAGTTATATTAGCAATAAAACCTTAAAGGAGAAGTCCACTTTTTTGAACATTAAGGCCATTTTCTGAGTGGTCTGCAATGTTTTGAGTCCCCCTCACCGTTTATTTCCTATTTGCTGTAGTCTCTGTTATTTGACCGATTTGGATTTTATCTCAACCAGCTTTAGAATGGCCGTCTATGGGCACCTGCAATTCTGTTCTTAAAATCAACTTAAACATTTGTTTTCGAAAGTCTATAGCTCACAAAGTGGTAAGGGGTGTTCACTGGCAGTCCCTAACAAGTTTCAAGGTGAAATATGGCTTCTGTCATTTTTATTTGCCATTTTGTGAAAGAAAGTGAAAGTGAAACTTAATTTAACAAATTGCTAAATAAAACACACATAAAACACGACAGATGCCATATTTTGCTACAAAAATGGTTAAGGAACACCAGTGAATACCGCTGAACTCTTGGTGAGTTGCATATTCTTGAAAACAAATGTTAAAGGTGATTTTAAGAACAGAGTTGCAGGTGCCCATAGATGGCCATTCTAAAGCTGGTTGAGATCAAATCCAAATCAGCCAAATAACAGAGACTGCAGCAAACATGAAATAAACGGTGAGGGGGACTCTAAAACATTGCAGACCACTCAGAAAATGACCTTAATGTTCAAAAAACCGGACTTCTCCTTTAATTGTGCATGAACGAGACATTTGCGAATACCGGCCTAACACATGTTTAATTTTGCGTAATACATGCCTTACAAGTTACATAATACAGGCATTAACATTGTATGTGTTAGTGCTTATAGACGTATCCTTAAAATAAAGTTTGACCAAATAATGATTTTGTACTGTGTAGTCTTAGTTTGTAGTTTATGTCAGCCTCATTCAGATGATTTCTCACTGTAAATGATGCGTTACCATAATAATCTTATCTGTGTCTCTTTCAGGAACACACTATGGCACACTATGAGCATTTGGGTGAGTAGCACTTCTCTCCATGTTGTGTGTGTGTGTATGTCTGTGTCTGTGTCTGTGTCTGTGTCTGTGTGAGCTCAGCTCCTAGGACAAAGAGTTTCAAATCAAGTAAGGAATTGTTGATATAGTAATTAACAGCAAATGTGTTTTGGTCAAAAAGGGTCAAATAAGGAATGGTTTGTAAAGGTCAAACATAAAAACTCTTTTCAGTATCCAAATAATGAAATCAGGTAAGTATTTTCTTTTTAAACAAAAATTTTAAACCTCACGGTCAGTTCCAACAAAGGAAGGCCTCAGTCCACAGGCAAGTACCACAGGTAAATTAAATGATATTTTTCTCACATTAACTCATTGGCTGCCTTGGCCGTCGAATGACGTCATTTCAAATAGTGACGCCCCCTACCTTCGACGTCGTTCGCCGACAATTGCGTTTTTTTACAGCCAGGCCTCGAGGACGGTCTGACCTATCTTCTGTATAAATTTCAAGCCTCTAGGCATTTTCTAACTGTTCCTGTAGGTGGCAGAAGTGTCCTTAGGAACAGTCAAGACAAGGCTTTAGTTCAGACCAGGAGGAAATGTCAAGACAAAAACACCCCTTTTTTACTATTATAATCTCAAAAGGGGAGCGTACCATTGGTCCCACGCCCCATTGGTCCCACAGCCCATTGGTCCCACGGCCCACTGGTCCCACAGCCCATTGGTCCCACAACCCATTGGTCCCACAGCCCATTGGTCCCACGTCACTAAGACTTTTTTTCATTATTTAGGCCCATTGGTCCCACAGCCCATTGGTCCCACAGTCCATTGGTCCCACAGCCCATTGGTCCCACATTGCTTTTTTATTTGAATTTTTAGGCCCATTGGTCCCACGGGACTCACTAATTCGACGCCCTTTCGGTACTTACCGCTTACGTCATACGACCCTAAACCTAACCTAAACCTAAACCCTAACCCTAACCTTAACCCTAAACCTAACCCTAACCCTTACCTTAAACCTAACCCTAACCTTAACCCTAAACCTAACCTTAAATTGCTTGTTTGAAATGTTTGATTACCATGTGAAGTACCGAGAGGGCGTCAAACTAGTGGGTCCCTTGGTCCCACAGCCCATTGAAGTGTTTGTGATGTGGGACCAATGGACTGTGGGACCAATGGACTGTGGGACCAACGGACCTAAAATTAAATAAAAAAATCTTAGTGATGTGGGACCAATGGGCTGTGGGACCAATGGGCTGTGGGACCATTGGGCCTAATTTTGAAAAAACGCAAAAGTCTTAGCAATGTGGGACCAATGGGCTGTGGGACCAATGGGCCGTGGGAACATTGGGCTGACCCCCTCAAAAGTAGCATAGCAAAATCATTTTTGAAAGTAAAGCACCTGTGACAGTAGTCTACTTTCTTGTCCTCCGATTTTAACACAGGTAGGCTACTGGTTTTAGTGTCAGAGCCTGACCACAAAAAACCCTTCCTCTCATGACCAAAATACAACCCCCAGTTGCTATCTAGCTAGAAGGCATTGTAGCTAGCTTGCCCAAAATACACCATGAGATGATCTGTGTGGCAACCTTTCATTTTGGATAATGTGATCAGCCTACACAACATCAGGATGATGCTTACAAAATATCATCTAACAGGAAAATGCACAGGACTAGTGGTGATGTTGGGAATGCTTGGCTATAAATTTTGCTACGCTAGCTAGCTAGCACGAAATCACTAACAACTTACAACTAAGCCTAAATAAAGGAGCCTTGGTAAGTCAACTATTTTTACTCATTCTAGTTATTTTTAATGGATCTGTATAGTATGATCAGCTTACTGTATCATCAAAAAAGACAGGGGGGTTGCAGATTCTTGGAACAGAGTAGCCAATTGTGTCTGGTCAGATACATTCAGCTCACATGAGAAAGCATTGCACTTAGCCTCAGACCAGCTAACCTTCACCACTCCAATCGGCTTGTGAAATGTTGGATATGTGATCAGTAGGCCTACTTTATCAAAAGAAAATTCATTGAACAATATATGACAAGATCACTATAGCAGAACCATGATTACAGTAATCATCAATCTGCAAATTGTCCGCTCTGCCAAAGAAGCTGCAGTAAGCTACGCTAAGCGGAGCTGCCTGCCTACCTGCCTCCCTCCCACACAAGACACAGCACGGTACTATATCTGGAGGAAATAAACCAGCTGTTATTCGTTCTCCAACGAGGGTACAGAGCGCACAATCAGAGGGGGAGGGAGAGGGAGGGAGTTCCCGGAGTTAGGGGCACCTGCTGTCATGATCCATTCTGCGCGCCAGCAACTAAACCAAAACACCCTTGTTTTCGAGTCCACCCCCGTTATATTTCAGTATATTAGGTTGAAAAGGTCATACAAACGATCTTTTGTTCAGGCTACAGATGACAGAAGACTCTGTAATAGCATCTGATAGGTTTGGAGTTGTTAGGACGATGCCATTATGGGCAAAAACGTTTGCAGTTATAGTTCTACTTCAAATGGCGTTTTCTCAGCTTTTTGGCTAGAAAGCAGCATTTTGGCGAATTCCACTTAATTTCAACAGATGATTATGAAAGAACGGAAAGGGGTAGAGAGACACCGATTTTTTCTGCTGACAGATGAGCGTCTAATCTGTGTTTTGATAGGTATGGTGTTGACATAGACACTCAACATAGAGAACTCAATTTTCTGTGAGCCTCCAAAAAATGCCCAAAATGCTGAAAAATCTCTGGCACTCCGAGGTACTCTTTTATGAAAATGGCTGGCAGCCAATGAGTTAAAGGAAAGTTAAATCTTTGATCCTCAAGACCGAGTAATCTTCTCGCCGAAAGGTTCAGGCCATGTCATACAGGTTCACATTACCATTCTCAAGTATTTCTCAAACTTCTCTGCTTCAAAAGCAATCCTGAGTTTGGCCGAGAGAACAAACTCATTGCTCTTTTTTGTCAAGCTATCCATCAACTCTTTGGCGTCTTGCTCCCTACCCGCAGACTGACCCTGTGTCTCAATCCACGCACTTGTGTCAGTGCACAGTGCACGCGGTGCACTGAGATCTTTAGTGCATAGTTTCATGGAAAAGTTTGAGCACTATGCACTGTGCACTCGCTGGAAGGGACAGCGGAGCATAGCATTAGCTCTCCAAAATATCAGTGATCTACTGTTTACATTGCACAGCATCTCGTGCCTGTATTTACATTTCCTTCACCTCAAAGAACAACTATCCCACAGACAATACTTGTCCTGACATGAAAAGGTTGGTGTGATTTTAAAATCTACCTGCCACATTGACTGGAGGGGAAAAAACTTCAGTTCCACCCCTGGTGTGTGAATACCTAACAATCATTGTGGGGGCAAGACGTTCCCTCTAAGGTAATGAGAGCCACATTATGGTACTTTGTAGGGCCCGCATTGCTTTTCTTGGTAGTTTTGTTTTTTTGGTAAAAGTAAAAGTGTAAAACAAATCCTCACTGACAGGTTGTGTGTGTGTGTGTGTGTGTGTGTGTGTGTGTGTGTGTGTGTGTGTGTGTGTGTGTGTGTGTGTGTGTGTGTGTGTGTGTGTGTGTGTGTGTGTGTGTGTGTGTGTGTGTGTGTGCTTCAGATCCAGATCCTCACATGAGAAGAAGGTTGAGCAAAATGGATCCTAAAGACAGTGAGTCATCAGTCACCACAGCACACCACCACTTGAACCCAATGAACCTTATTTATTTATATTTGAAGAGTTCAGATGCAAAACCCCCTAAGTGCCTTTTCAGAAAATAATCTTACTTCATTTTTATTTAATACAGAGCTATCAAATTTGCATATTTTTTTTTTTTATTTATGTAATATAACTATTTATATGTATTATCAAGTACATGAATGTAAACCAAACCAACAACGGGGTTCTCTAAAAATATAGAAGTGCAGGTCTTCAGAAATGGAGTTAGGGGGTTTTGCATCTGAACTCTTCATTTATTCCCAATCACCAGTGGCAGTAGATGATGCCATTAAAACACTCCACCGATACAACATGACCATTCACAGTCAACTCCATAACACTCATTCCAAGGTTTCCACTACATTCATTTCATTGTGGTCGCCATGCCTTCGTTGTTTCCCTCCACACCTCGGAAAAAGTCGGAGTCATGAGCTATTGTGTAATTTGCCACATCAAAGCATTGGTCTGCCTTTCCCGCACCCCGCCCTCTCGCATTTCTGACACTGGCTCTCTGGATGACTGGATTTTTGATGAAGTGACGAGTTTGAAAGGGAGAAGAAAGTAGATGATGTGTAGGCTATTGCTAAGTCAGCGCCATCCGAAGAAGGCATCAGACAGTTAGCTAGGAACAGCTCCATATCCAGCAAGGTTTTGCCGTATCTTAATTCAACCCTCCATCACATCTAGATGGAGGGAGGGTTTCAGGTGCACGGCGAGCACAACCTACTGCAAGAAATTCCCATTCTTTCTTCACTGTTACCCCACGGGGAGAAAGGAAGGCCAGGGCACTCCCAGCTTCTCCGCTGCATGTTTGCACACGTAATAGGAGGAACATATCTCCCTTTTAGGCTTCAGGACTCGGTGAATCTCCAGAGATCGCCTCCATATCCGTGTCCGATTGCAGAGGGACAGAGGCAGAGATAAATACTCGTTGTCAGAGCGTTGGGGTCGCCAGACAACACCATGAGCTGGAGAGCATTAGCCTTGCACGCTTCACTGGTGGGGTCAGAAATGCCCTGTTCGGTGGGAGACACCAAGCACATGGTGCATTCATTTGTGGGAAACTTTCACTGCAAGGTTACAACCGCAGCAATTAGAACGAGGACGGAAGGGCACCTTGTCTCTCTTGCAGAGTGTTTTGCGATTCTGCATTGTAAATGCTGGTGAAACTAGTTGGATGAGCTAGCTTAGCTAACTAGCTATCAGCTACAGAGTAGCTAAGCCAATTAGCTGAGACAGGAGGGCAAAAAAGTGTGAGTGGTCGAAGGGTAACAATGAACACAACTCAACCATTTTGCAGCATACAGCTGTCAAGACTCTGCAGAGTCAAGAAGCGCTTGAAAAAAAAGGCAAAGTCAGTCGGAAGCCCAAGGTACTCAACATTTTTACTGCATCAACTGTGGTCAAAATGTAGCAATGAAATCAACTCGACATTTTTACAGCATGGAGAAAGCTCCAAGCTTGAAATCCACAACGTTCTTGAACAGGCTGGGGCTGGTGTGTTCTAACAGACGGTTCAGTTGCAAGAATCTTCTGGCAAACCACGAGTGAAAAAAAAGTTAAAGCCCAGCGCAGCCGGATAGATCGAAGGGGGTGGAACTGAGATGTCGAGTGAAATCAACCAAAAGAGAACCATGAATAGGTTCATTTCCATGGGGGCATGCTATCCCACACCTGGAGCTCCATCTTGTGGAGAAAACGTGTATATGAAATTAAGAAAATATATATATGTACGAACAATTTTGACCTCAGCCCAGCACAAGGGTGTTACAACATGATATGAATTTGACACACATATGGTTAAAGTCTGCCATTTCTCATCAATATGTAATAGACTACCTTTAAACTTGGGACACATTTGTTTGCTACAATTAGTTGTGAATTTCTTGAATTTCTTGCATGTCTAACTGCTCATATTGTCATTGTAGGTGGAGGCTTCCACTCTGACTCAGAGGCCATCAGAGCACCCAGGCAAGTCTTTGACTACAGGTCTGACTCCAGCTCTTCAAGGCCACAACCAGGACCAGGCCAACAGCAGCCAGGGCCTGTCAGGAATGCACAAAGCTATGACTTTCTTCCACCTCAGAGTAAGTCATATCTCATACATTCTCATTAATCTTGGCAATTTATCACCTTCAGGCACATATCAGCTAGAACATGGGACTATTATTTTTGATCTCCTTATTCTGTGCATGTTTGCAGTGGGAGGGGAGAGTCCTTGTCCATACCCAGTGTCTCCTGCTGTGTCTGAGCTGAGGCTGGTGCTGCTGGGGTGGAGTGCAGCTGGGACGAGGGCAGCAGGAAACGCCACCCTGGGCACAGAGGAGTTTGGGAGGCAGGCCAGCACACACACATCCACAGAGAGCCAGCATAGTGAGAGCAGGCAGGGGGAGTTGGCTGGGAGACGGGTGACTATGGTGTACACTCCAGACTGGTTCTGCAGTGGACTGTCTGAGAAGGACATGAGAGAGGACGTGGGGCGTTGCCTCCATCTGTCTGCCCCAGGACCTCATGCCTTCATCCTGGTTCTTCCTGTAGAGCCGTCAGAAAGAGAGGAGAGGAGGTTTCTGGAGAAGATGGGGGACATTTTTGGGGAGGGATGTTGGAGACACACACTGATCCTCTTCACCCATGACATGGGGGAGGTAGAGAGGAGTGTGGAGGAGTTGCTCCAGACCGGTAGCAAGGAGCTCCAGCAGGTGGTAGAGAAATGTGGGAACAGGTGTCACCTTCTCAACATTGGCGACAGGCCTGATGACACTGAGATCGCACAGCTACTAGAGAAGATAGAAGAGATGGTGTCAGATAACAGAGGGCTGATCTATAGTAGTGAGACCTACCAGGAGGCAGAGAAACAGGCCATAGAGATAGAGAAAACAATTAAAAATGAACAGAAGGTAGAGGAAAAGAAAACAGGGGAGAAAGGAGAAGGGGAAGAGGAGCGTGATAGAAATGTACAGGAATCTCTGAAAAGGATGGAAGAAAAGATACAGCAGCATGAGGGACAAATAGGAGTATTTGATAAGAGAATAACAGAACTAGAGAAGAAGATTAAAGTAGAGAGGGATGCGCAAAAGATGAAAGCACTGGAGAAGGAATTGAGGAGAGAACGTAGACTAAGAGGGGATTCAGAGAAGGAGCTGAAGAGACTTAGAGAAAAGCTAGCCAGAGAGAGAAGAGTGACTGACATGAGGCACAGAGAGGAGATGGAGGGTATGAGAGAGCGCTATGTGAGAGAGGCAGCGAAAAGCCTCCGGAGTATTATATTTCATGAGCTACTGAGAAACAGCATCACCAAAGAGATCCAGGGCTTCAACAGAGAAGTGCAATGGAACATCGGAATGGAGGAGGGAGACTTTAAAAGACAGCTGGAGGATAAAGACAGGGTGATTAATAACCTCCGCCAAGACCTTACAGACAAAGATATTGTGATAGCAAGAATGAGGCAGCCAAAAAGCAAGGGAGGAGAAAGAATGGAGGCAGAGTTGGCCGTGCAACATCAAAGAGAGATGGAGAGAGAGATTGAGAGATTGCAGCAGACATTGGAGGAGAAAGAGAGAGAAATAGCGAGACTGAGAATGAAACAGGGCCAGACAGAGAATGAGCGACTGAGGCAGATTAAACTAAAGATGAACAGAGAGATGGAGAAACTGCGTCAGGAGATCACAAATCTGACTCACACTGAGTCTCTACTGAGTTTTAGTCAGACTCTGTTGGAAGAGGTATGTGATTGAGAATAGGATACTGAACCATATACAGTATATACGGTGTATATATAGGGCTGGGCAACATTAACTGTTTAGATCATTATCGCGTGACAATTTTGCAGCAGGTTTTTAAAAAAAAAAAACTTTTATGACTGTTGTTCGTTGGATTTTATCTGAAAAGTGTCAGTGCTTCCATTACTGCTTCCAGCGACAGGTGACAGAGGAAAAGACATCTGGGCAAAACAAAATAGGCCTACAGAAAGACATCAACTTCTGAATGGACATTTTCCATAAAGTGTTCTACAGCCGTCATTACGCGGCTCTGGAACAGTGTGCACTCATTGTGCGGCTCTAGCAGCATGTGTCTCGCCTTGGCAGCTCGCAAGATTATAAAAAAAATATTGTAGGCATAACACCTTTATGCTGATCGTTTATCAGCTGTCAATAGCACCACGTGAACTAAAATTGTGCATACTAACTGATAACTAAAGCCCTGATTGAAAAGCCAACCGCGAGATGTAAAATTCCTCACCCAACTTTTTGGGTTCATCTGGTGCTGTGCATACATACAGTAGTAGGCTTGCCGAAGACACTGGCTCCGGGCGGTAAAAGAATGCATCTTCAACTAAAGCATAATTGTTTTTAACTTGTGCATCATATAGTTACTTTATATTCACATATTCATAGCTGTACCAACATGGTATGATTTCCCCAATTCCCATGTTTACCCGACATCGGCAACCTCAAGTCGACAGCATTTAAGTTCTTGTTGTGTCATGTCAACGTTATTGTTTTGAAAGTTGTAATTGCTGCCAAAAACCAGTCATGGGAAAATGCCCTATATGCCAGACTATTAGTCCAACCCTGACACACACGCACACGCACACGCACACACACACACACACACACACACACACACACACACACACACACACACACACACACACACACACACACACGCACGCACACACACACACACACACACACACATGCACACACACACATACACACTCGCTCGCACACACACACACACACACACACACAGTCACACAGTATGTGGAATCTAACTTGGCAAGCCAGTCTGAGAAAACCTCAGTTTGTGTCATCAGCTGACAGTAACATGACACGTTAGAGCAGGGGTTCCCAAACTTTTTTCCCTGTGCACCCCCTTGTACATTTCAATGTGGTTCGCGCACCCCCTGAGCGAATATTTCGGTGTGCTGATGGCCGCGCAAGTATGCATTCACTGCTCATTCACTGCAGATTATGCACAGTCGTTTTTGGGGAATCCTCTCTTCCAATAGTCTTGGAAGTAAACTACACTTCAGATGGACCCGTAATGTTCATTAATGCTAAAAACTCACATATCCGCCATTGCTTTATTCAGCTCGCGCACCCCCTTATGGCAGGCTGCGCACCCCCAGGGGTGCACGCACCCCAGTTTGGGAAACCCTGGTTTAGAGGAAATGAAAATGATTCTGCTTGAACACTGAACCAAATCCCCACCACAATCACATGCCCAATGAAAGGAGTGACAACAGATCTGTGTTTGCGTGTGGGTGTGTGTGCAGGGACGCTGACAGCTTTTGCTAGGGCCCAGGACAACATCATCTGAAAGGGTCCCCCCAATACATACAATGTAATGGGGACCCAATTTTGCCCCCCCTCTACTTGCTGTAAAGTTGATCAATCCAGCATTGTGGTATCAATTAGAGATGCACCGGAACCTGATTTTTAGGATCCTGCCGGATACCGGATCCAGGATCCACTGCTTAAGATCCTGCCGGATCCGGAACCTCATACCGGATCCTACGAAAGGGTTGAAACACATAGAAACACTATGAAACACATAGCCTACTCACACACATGGGCCCTTTTTATCACGTTGGCTCAAACTATTTTGACTTAAAAGCCTCGGCTACCGGATCCTGGATCGTGTAACCGGATCCGGATAGTCTGAAAAACCCCTATTATCCTGCCGGATCCGGAACCGGATCTTGGATCCTGTACATCTCTAGTATCAATCACCAGCCTAAATCACAAGTGATATTTAGTCTGTGAGCCATGTGCTGTATTTATCGGTGTTTGCTTGTAGGAAAGGTGTGGTTTACTAAAATATAGTAGTGTCAACAATAATCGATTTGGCAATGCATCGCAATAAGGGGCAGGAAATTTCAATTCAACTCAGCAAGTGCCATAATCGATGCAGCATATTTTTTGTAAGTTTCAATTACTTCCATGGATATTTCCGGAAGCAAATGAATGTTAAATTAAATAAAATCACTTCTAATCATTGAAAACTGCAAGACTGATACCGAAAACAGCCAATAAAATGCTGCTCAGTATCTGACTGCTTGTATGGCCTCATCATGGCTGATGAAAAATTGGCTTTGCTTTCAGCAGAAGTGTAACGTTTGCATGCATGACACCACGAGACAGATTTGGGCCCCATGCCTGCTGGCTGATGAGGTCATTTCCTCCATGGATTCCAGGCTGCTGGGCAGTTTGTATACAATTTTCTGCCCCTTCTGTGAATAGAATAGAATAGAATACAATAGAATACAATAGAATACAATAGAATAGAAAACACACACACACAGGTTCAAAATTGCACACTGGTATTGGTACTGCAATGTTGGAGGTCTTGGTCAGGCTCCGTTGAGCTATACATTGCAGAGAGATGTGTTTCAAATTTAGTTTGGCTATGCATTGTACTAGTAAATAACTAATGTCCAACAAGATGTCACACTGTGTTATAATTGTCCAACAAAGATACAATGTAGGCTAATAATATTTCCCTGTATTAGATATTATCCACAAGGTATAGAGGTTGCCAAGACACATAACTAAACTGAGTCAGCAATGCCTTTTGTCCTCATCATGGCAAATCAAATTCTTGTGCTTGTCAGATAGACTGGGTCCACCAATCCTAATAATGTAAACAAGGAAAAACAGACCTACAAGTAAATTTGATGATGGTAATGACGTAATGTTGGCGATCTCTATTGCACTGTAGTGTGGGCTATAATCTCTGTAGGAGCCATAATTACTTTCTTTATATTTTTTGTTTTCATTATGGTATCATCTTTATGGGGATTGGTTTACTTTCGTTTGTGTTTTTTGTTTATTGGTTATTGTGGACATGGGTGTGGCGCTGGGCATGTGTGGTGCGTAATTGGAAGGCCTTTAATTAGTGCTTACCTGGCACCTGCACTCTAGTTCAGTTTGGCTTGGGGTGAGCACGGGGGAAGGCCATCCTTTTGTGTACCGCACTGCACTTCGCACATCGCATGGACTAACTCAAAAACTCTGTTAACCTGGAATAATTGCTCTGCCTTGCATCCGAAAGACTATTGGGGTCTTGTGTGATATGGTGAGCAATAAACCTCAAGAAACGGAGTCAAGTGTGTGGACATTACATCATTGGAGTGCGCGTAAGACAAGTTTATTTCCCCCTGCTTAGCCCACCGCGGCGCTGAACAAATTGGTATTGGATTTATCCGCAATAATCTCTATTGCACTGTAGTGTCTATTAAGATGTAGGCTATAATCTCTACTGCACTGTAGTGTTAGTAGGCTATAATCTCTAAGGCAGTGTTTCCCAACCAGGGGTATGTGTACCACTAGGGGTACGTGGGCACACCTCAGGGGGTACGCGGGGGAAAAAATAGCAAGTATATGGCAAGTATAGTCACATTGGTATATAGAGCATGAGTGAGAGGGGTACTTATCATATGACAAAATGGCTTAGGGGGTACGCAGGGCAAAAAAGGTTGGGAAACACAGTAGTGTTAGTAGGCTATAATCTCTAC
This sequence comes from Engraulis encrasicolus, assembly GCF_034702125.1. Classification (NCBI taxonomy): domain Eukaryota; kingdom Metazoa; phylum Chordata; class Actinopteri; order Clupeiformes; family Engraulidae; genus Engraulis; species Engraulis encrasicolus. The sequence continues at coordinate 500,621 of NW_026945753.1, forward strand.
TGCACAGTAGTGTCTAGTAAAATGTAGGCTATAATCTCTACTGCACTGTAGTGTCTAATTGCCATGCCCCAACCTGCCAGCAGATGCCGCCAGTCTGCCTCAACCCCTGGCAATCGGCCTGGGAGACCCCAGACACCTAGGCCGGGCCCTGACCCTGCCAAGCAGCCTGGGAGACCCCGTGGCAGGTGATCAGTGGAATCACCTGCAGCCCACTCTTCAACTCATGGCATATGCTTTACTTAAGCCTTTGACATTCATTGTGACCTTGCTCGGTCATGAGGATTCCCTGCCCCTGCCAACACTGAACTCTATGCTCCGAATCAACTTTGCTGTGCTTGCTCCAAGAGGAACTCTTTATTGTGAACTTTGCCATTGCCCTCTCCATGGTCGTAAGAAACCTCCTTTGTTCTGTTTGAATGCTGCAAAGACTTTATGTTGAGAATCCTGAAGAATGAGAATTCATACCTTTGTTCATTACCCTTGTGGAAGAAGATTTATGTTTTGAATACCTACCTTTGTTGACTGAAGACCTTTGGAAAAGATTTATGTTATCCCGAACACTTACCCGAGTTATTGTTATTGAAGACCTGTGAAAAGAAAAAATAAACCTCACTCATTCAGCCTGATCTTTTGTCTCCCGCATTAGTGCTCTGATTGAATTGTCACAATATTAAGATGTAGGCTATAATCTCTACTGCACAGTAGTGTCTAGTAAGATGTAGGCTATAATCTCTACTGCACTGTAGTGTTAGTGGGCTACATTCCCAGCAGGAGGATTCAAGGGGGTCCGGGGACCAAGGGGTGCATAATCTGCATTAGTGTCTCATTAAAACCGTCTTAACCCATTGAGGTCTAAGTGCCCTTGAGAGGGCAATTTGACATGTCTCCAAAAACAAATCTGTAACTCTGTGAGTTTTTGTCATTGAAACACATAAGTTACACCATTAGAAACCTCAGACCTTCCAGATTTCAAATATATATATATTAAATAAATGATATAGCTGGCCCAATTTAAAGAAAGTGAAAAGAAATCTTCGCATATTCTGTACTCTCTGCCTGTAGCAGCCACACCTATAGCTATTCACATGTAAAGTACCGGTGCTTGAGTGGCTATTCAGAGGTGATAACTCGCCCCTTTCAGGTAGAGTAAACACAGCAGACGTAGAGTGACAGGGGGGTTGGGGCTATCAGAGCACATGGGGATTGACAGGGGGGTGTGGGCCATTAGAGGTTTTTCACACCTATCTCATTAGTATTCAAATGAGACAGGCAGTGGCAGCGACATAGTCATTCTTTTTTGCATTTTGTATGAAAACAACAAAACATTTCTAAATGCACTTTTCACATTTATGCTGCCAACACATTTGTTTACAAGATTCAAACTTCAAAAGTCTTGGCTAGATATATTTATTGTGTGTTTTCTTGAACTTTTTGAAGACGTCTGAAACCTGTTTTTTTGTACAGTTGTGTTTATACTCAATTTAAATAAAACATGTTTGTATGACATCCAATTTTTTTTCAGATTATTTCTTGTCAGGCTTTTCACAATACAACCATATATTCCACTTTTGCATAGATGCTTACTGTTAGCTGAAAATACTTGAAAAATGTCAGGGTAGTGCAAGCAGCCTAAAAGCCTCTGAAAGGCCTTAGACCTCAGAGGGTTAAATATCAAATTGCCAGAGGCAGAGGATCTTTGTACTGTACGTATTCATAAATTAATAACTCGGCACCGTGTCCTCTGTGTTGCTCTTCTCTGCACTAGTGTCTCATCGTCGCCATCTGGTGGAAACATGAGCATACACCACTCCACCTGGACTGCAATACCATCACATGCTTTTTCCTTCTCATCAGACAAATGTATCTCAGTTTTGAGTTTTTGTGTGGTGTTTTTCATTTTTCCTCTCCATAGGCCATGAATCTGAACTATATAGGCCTACATTAAAGAAAATATGTATCTTATCTTCAATCAACCATTTATATTTAAATATGATTTAAAGACACAGAATGACCAGAGCTTAACATAATGTTAGAACTGATGGGCTGGAATGTGTATGATTTGATTTGATTTGGTGCAAAGCATGAATAAAACATATTGAATCAAATATAATAGAGTCAAGAGTATTGCTGTGCTGTGCTGTTTGTGTGTGATATCTCTGCATGCTTTTGTTTATTTGTGGATTTCTCCAAAATATGAAAGTATTCCAATTCTCTCTCTGCATGATAAATATGCCATCACCACATTTATGATGTCAGTGCCAGTGTGTGTTGCCAGTGCTGGGCAAATTACTAAAAAACTGTAGGCTAATACATTACTGATTACATGTTACTTGAATTTAAAAAATAATCCCTTACATTACAGAAATACTGTAATTACACTGCTTTTGCATTACTTTAGTTACTTTCGCCAAGAGAACTGAAGGCCTAAATATGAATCTGGCAATTTGTTACAGTGTAAATCAAGCTCATGAGTTATGACTTTTTCGCATCCCATCCAGGGGGTGTTTAGGCAGCATGCAGACAAAAAAACAACCAGGTCAGCTTCTTTCTGACCCACCACAGTGAATATGGCTAAAATCCAGGTCATGGTACAATTTAGTTTTAGTTTTAGTTTAGTTTATTTGATAGGGACAGATACATAACATGTAGATTGCATAACAACCAAACAGCAAGCATCATAGCATTTATAGCCAAAAGTTAATTTCCAATGCTCGTCCCTAGAAGGGCTTTTAAAACAATACTTAAGTTACTTAGCATTGTGACTGAGTAAATATTACTTTGCAAAAAGTAATGCATTACCAATAGGCTAATCGGTTACCTAAAGGCTCTCAGTTATGTCAGCAATGTGGTATGATATAGCCTGGTTGCGCTCGAAGGTGGCCCTGTTTGTGCAAAGAGACTACCAATTACTGTAGGCTAACTTACCAAATGTAGCCGTGCCATTACAATGCAAGCTTTTGGTTGAGACAAATAAAAAATATATAGGCCTAAATGTTGCTTTACCACAGATTTCAATGGCACTGAAGAAATAGAGCCTATGGGAGAGGAGCTATTGTCATGTTCTTTGGTTGCTTCACCTTTCCGCCAGGGCAGAATATTTCAATCTATTGCTTACTGTCTAGTAGGCTGTTCTGTTAATGTCTAACTGGCCCCCGGCCCCCGTGATGGGCTACGTTACATTTTAACCAGAAGTTACTGGCTGTTCTCATTATGGAGCATTGCTGCGCAGGCTCTACAGTGCACATGCGCTATGCGAAATTCTCAAGCATTGTCGTTGGAAAAATGCCTTGAAATGGCAAAGTGCGCATGTTTTCTGCGCAGCAATGTGCCATCACTAACGCGGTCACTGTCTGCACGTCATCGTAACCTAGCCTACTTCTACAATACAGAAGGGGTGTAGCCAAGGCAATGTAGCCTACCCTACGGTATGTGGCCACTAGCCTATGGAGTTTGTAGAAATCCGACAGTCATTATTAGGCCTATAATTAGACTATTTTTTTTATCTGAGGGACGTGGTTGTTGGATGAACATTTGGAGAACTGTATGGCAGAATAGTAAAATGCTATTGGCTATCCCCACAGAAACGAAAGTGAAACTGTCAGCTCAAGCTTGAGAGCATTTCCTGACAAACACTCTCAGGCAAATGTTAACAAAAACTAAGTGCTGGAGAAGACATTTCGGGTGTTGGTGACTGAAGACTGCTGGCCTGACTGCCATAGCAGGTGATCGCAAGTGGAGCCCGATATCAGCAGGAGCGTCTGTAGGATCAACAGCCGTAGGCTAGTGTGCGGGGACTAGGATTGCAAGGAAACATATCCGTTCAGGTCTACTGTGACGACGAGGTAAAACCCTTTCTGCAGTCGCACCAATTCCTATCCTAGGGGAGAGCAGGGACGAATGAAACATTAATTTAACGGCTATTTTCAAAAATAATAAAGCAGATGATAGGCCTAATGATTTTCTGATATAATCAACAACCCATAGGCCTATGTGTATTCGAATAGGCCTAGTTACAGTAATCACTATCGGGACAGATGAAACACACGAGGGAGGAATGCAACTAGCCTAATTAACTGTAATTTAACCTATTTTTATGAAACACACATGACAATGCACTAGGCCTAGCCTACTACACTTCCCCTGGGTAAAATATTATGCATTTTCTCAAACTATAAATGGATGAAAGATCGCGTTTTTCCACGTGGAGCAATGCGCGAGAGCCATTTTTTATGCCATTCTGACAACTAAACCTAGTGGGGCTAACGTTGGAACTAGGTGACGTCACGACACAAGCTTTCCCGGGGTTGTCTTCCGTGCTGTATGGACTGACAGAATAGGTCTATTAGGAGAACTTATCTAACGTCTTGCACAGTGCCCTCTCTATTCCTCCTTGGCATAAAAGATGCACGAGATTGCTATGGGCAAAACGCTGTGCTCTATGCATTCCCACCAATTAGCATAATAACCCTCACACTGGTCAGAGTCAGGGAACAGAGCCTGCTACTGATTTTGTTGGCCCAATTATGTCACCCTAACATGGGGTCACGATTGTGTAAGGTTGTTCGGAGGGCCCTCAGGGGCCCCACCTCTACTGAGAGATCCTCTCAGACAAGAAGCGATAGGCCTATTTATAATTCACACCTAGACAGGCTGGTCCGGTAGGCTCATTCTGTGAGAGGTAGAATTCAGACGCAGTCGCCCTCTCCCAGCAGTCACCGAGACTGTACTAGGGGCGACAGCAGCATACACACTTCATACTTGGTCATAAATGGCGTGTGTTCAAGGTATGGGGCACACTGAGACACTTCTCCCTAACGCCCTGTTGTTCAGCTTCTTACCGAGAGGGAGCAATAGGGGAAATTGTCTGAATTACAGTATTCTGATCCCAAAGCCTGTCAGAGGGGCTAACGCAGTCCTCAATCACCGGTTGAGGCAGCGAGATGCTGTATGTTTTGCCGTGGCGGCGAAACTCATAATAAACATTCTGTTTTAGATGTGTAGGTAGGCCTATATTGTTTTCGAGTAGCCTAAATCGCTGTGTTTCATTCGTCCCGGCTCTCCCCTACCCCACAGCCATACCTGTCAACTTTGAGCTCCCAAAATCCGGGAAAATTCCTATATTTTATCCAAAGGCCAAATTTTGACAGTCAACGGGATGACAGAGCCGGATCGGACGGTGCGTTCTAGCTTTTCACAACAGCGCGCGTGCAAAGACAGATCCTGTCTAAAATCCCTCAGCACACGTTTTACAGCGTGGAGAAACAATGCAATGAAAACAAAACAATGACATGAGCGCAATGTGTTTCTTCTTCTTGATTTGTCGCACAAGTTGTCTGTTCGTGCAAAACTTCGTGCTGGTAGGGTAGACTGAGTAGGCCTACAGTTGAGTAGGCCTACACTTTTATTTTTGTCCCCTTCCACGCAGAAATTAGACTATTAAAATGTCCTAAAAAGAAAGTTGTTTTGGACAGAACATATTTTCAGGATGTGGGCAAATATATAATCAAGGAATTATACAGTCAATCCGGAAAGTATTCACAGCGCTTCACTTTTTTCACATTTTATTATCTTACAGTCTTATTCCAAATGCTACAAATGAATCTCTGTTGTCAAAATCCTACACAAATTATTCCATTATGACAATGTGAAAAACAAGTTGTCTTGACAGTTTTGAAAATTTATAAAAATAAAAAACATAGAAATCAATTTTACAAAAGTATTCACAGCCTTTGCTTAATACTTTGTAGAACCACCTTTGGCAGCAACTACATTCATTTTTTCATTCCGAAATGAAAAGGGATTAAAAGGGAGGTCATCGTTGTGTGTTTCAACCTTTCAGTGCATTGAAATTGTACATTTTGAGTCTCATTCATCATTTATTTTAACCAGGAAAGTCTAATTGTAACATACGGTAGGCCTAATACTTTCTGTATCTCTTTTAGGAATGCACCATGGCTACTGCACACACACTCCAAGGTAAGACCCAACCTACTGTGTGTGTGTGTGTGTGTGTGTGTGTGTGTGTGTGTGTGTGTGTGTGTGTGTGTGTGTGTGTGTGTGTGTGTGTGTGTGTGTCTGTGTGTGTGTGTGTGTGTGTGTGTGTGTGTGAAAGGCTCTTCGCATTTCTTGTCTGTCACTCTCTCTCACACACACACACGTTTGTAAATAAATAAATCAAAACCTTTGACAATTGTAACGGAGGCCAACTAGCAGAGTGTAGCATGGATGGAACGTTAGTAAACCTCCCTCCCAAAGCCCCATACAGTATCGGTAGCGATCAGTGTTGCCAATTCCACTTATTATAAGTGACCATGGGCTTCTTTTTTTGATCAGTCTCTTTACAGTTTTTTAAAGTTGCGGGGGGTTTTTTTGGGCTTGTTCTTTTCACGGTTGGGCTTGATATTTTTTCTCTACTCTGCTTGTGATTTGAATGTGTTTGGATATTTGCAACATAATGTTTCTCAATGGAAACTCAAAACTGATTTTACAAAACTAAACTAAACACTGTTTTTTCTCTTTTTTCTTGTGTCTGTGTGTGTGTGTGTGTGTGTGTGTGTGTGTGTGTGTGTGTGTGTGTGTGTGTGTGTGTGTGTGTGTGTGTGTGTCAATAGGCTTTAAATTGGTTGTTGAACCAAGACGGACTTGGGAGGGCCCTGGCGTCAATCTCTGCGGGCACCTCTCTCCTGCCAGCAGTGCACTTGACATGGAGATCAGGTGGTTCGAGGGAACAGACTGTATCTACTTGTATAGGTATGTACCGTATGTGGGCGGTATTGGCTCTGGTGGCTCAGGTGGCAGAGGAGCCAAAGGTTGCAGGTTTATGTAGCACCCTGCCTGACCTCATCGGCGTGTCCTTCAGCAAGATAGGCTACTTAACCCTAAGTTGGTTCTGGTGGCAGGGTGATAGGCCCACCCTGCATGGCAGTCACTGCCACCGCTATGTGAGTGTGAATAGGTGAATGTTAGACATACAATGAAAAGCGCTTTGAGTGCTCGAAGGAGTAGAAAGGCGTTATTTACGTAAATGCAGTTCATTTAACATTCTATCAATGAAAATGTAGCATTTCAATAAAGAGAATAAGGGCACTCAGATGCCATGCACATGAAGATGACACTAGCATGTGTTATGCCCATTAAAAATAAAGTCAATTTACTGTTTATCATCTGTACAGGAACGGTTATGAGACCGTGAGCTATGGACACAGGAACAAATTGAGTGTGGCCCCCCAGCAGCTGCAGAAAGGAGACTTGTCTCTGTTTCTGACCCCTGAAGGACAGGATGATTATAAGGTGTACACATGCCAGGTCATCAGTGAAGGCAACACCCAAGAGGGAAGATTGAAGTTGGGTTAGTATGACTTTACACACACACAACCACACATGCACACACGCACGCATGCACGTACACTCGCAGCATGCACGCAAATATTTAATTGTAGTGTGTGTGTGTCTGAGAGAGAGAGAGAGAGAGAGAGAGAGAGAGAGAGAGAGAGAGAGAGAGATAAGGGGAGAGAGAGAGAGAGAGAGAGAGAGAGAGAGAGAGAGAGAGAGAGAGAGAATTGCTATGTGCATTGCTGGCTTCATTCATTGACTCATTTGTTATTTTCTTTAGGATTGGAAGGTAAGTGCCTGAGAACACACACACACACACACACACACACACACACACACACAATACACACAGACTTGTGCAGAGAAAAGAGGGCCATTTCTTGGTCGGACAGTTTTTGCCTTCGAACCAAACTACAAGTGAAAAAAAAGCTTTTTTTTAAGGTCCAGTGGACTTACAGTTATTCAGACCAGCTAGGTGTGAGGACTGTGATGTCCAGGAATGGGCCAAATAATTCTATGCAGCATGCAGTCCGTTTATCATTGTTCATGGCACAATAATAACTAGCAATCTCTAGTGTTGAAATGAATAACTTATTTCTTCAGTATTCCCATTTTAAATTCATGTTGTAATACAATAACATACAATACAACCTGTATTTATATAGCGCAATATCATAAATAAAGTTGTCTTAAAGCGCTTTAAAAATATGTACGTTGCGTTTGTGTGCAAGCGTAGATGATTGTAGTATAACTGTTTCTCCATTCAACCTTTTTAATCAGCTCATCTGTCCATTCATTTTCTTTAGATTCTGGTAAGTACCATAGTGGATACATACACTGCACACACAAACATGAATGTGTATTTGTGACAGCAATAGAAAACCCTAAACACACAATAAAATAGGTGGATTATACATACTGTACTACCTAATGTGTTTTGTGCTAATTCATTTGTTTGTCTGTCTCTCCTCTTTTCATTTAGCATTTAGTAAGTACCACGCACACACACACGCACACGCACACACACACAGATAGATATGTGACTCGCGGCCTCTGTAATGCAGAATTCTCCAAGTCATGGAAAAGTCAGAAATAGACTATAATTTTCAAGGCCAGGAAAAGTCATGGAATCTGAAGGTTTGGTGTGAAGAAGAAAGGAAAGGTGACTTTATTCTTACATAACAGCACACAGCACAATGACAGTGACAAAGGACATCAAGACAAAACAACATTGACACAGACAAATGTTCCAGGCAGAATATGTCATAACGTGAAAAAAGTGAAATCAATTGTTAAAGTTTCCTCTTGAGTTGGAAAATCATGTACTATTTAAGGCAGGGGTCACCAACCCGTCGATCGTGATAGACTGGCATAAAAAGGTTGGTGACCACTGATTTAGGGTCCCAATAGCTGAGGGGGGAATCTACATCAATACCTTTCAGTTTTTCACACAGGCATTTTCAAACCTAGAAGGGAGAGGCTGGAATTCACCATGCAGAGGCTGGAATGTATCATTTTAGATGCAGTTTTTTTTTTATTATTTTTTTTATTTTACCTTTATTTAACCAGGGAAATGAACTTGAGAATAAAATTCTCTTTTTCAAGTGAGCCCTAGCCAAGGCGGCAGCACACATTACATTTACAGACAGGACACAGACAAAACAGAAAAGATTAAAATGCATGAAGAGATAAAATTACACAATAAAAAAACATGAAAATAATAAACATAAAACAAGATAGATTAAAAGGAGATTACAAGATTAAAAGCAAGTGCAGACAGATTTAAAAGTGTCATTAAGATATGCTTTAAACTCAGCTACAGACATAAAAACAGCAAGCTTAAGAGATTTCTGAAGCTCATTCCAGTGAGTTGGGGCACAATGAATAAAAGCAGTTTTACCAAATTCTGTACCTGTAGCTGCTAATTGTAGAGGGATTCTATGTTGAGCTGTGTGTGTGTGTGTACGTGTGTGTGTGTGCGCGCGTGCGTGCGTGCGTGCGTGCGTGCAGATTATTGTAGTGTGAGTTTTTCTCCTTTGGACCTCATTCATCAAGAAATATGTTTCTCTTTTCTTTAGCTGAACTGTGTAAGTACAAAAAATCACACACACACACACGCACAGATAAATGACAATACGATAAATTTCGTACCTTCGGCGTCGGGGTGTTATTCGCCCCGTCTGGAAATATTTTCCTATTGTCAAGTGTGGACAATACATTATTCACACTACATACAAAGTATATTTACTATATCTAGGGCCTATTTCTTTTCATCTTATATGTGCACGCATGGTTTTTATAGACTCTGATTGGTGCAAGTGCTAACCGTGTTCAGAAATGTACTATTGCGACACAAATGAAAATGACTGGAATTAATCGTAATCTCTTCTCCGCTATTACAGTTGATGAAAAGATTAATGATGAAGACAGGAAGGAAATGGAGGAATCTGTCCGATCACTAACTGGTGAGTATTAGGGTGCATCAAACGTCCCTCTAAAAGGAAAACTTTGCAAAATCCCACTCTGCTCTTGCAGTATTGCAGCCAGAAAATAGACTGAGTCACAGTACAGATTATAGACTATATTGACTCTTTAGAGATTGCCAGGAAGGTTTTTGAAGGAATTTGTTGGTGATGAGGCTGCTACGCAGAAGCAATAAATGCTCTGTCTATTTTCTGTCTGGAGACGCTGCATGCTCTATGTACCAGACGGTAGTGTGTATAGTTCTGCTCTGCCAGAGGGCAGCAAAGCTACACACACATCGTCTGGTGTAAACCCGGCTAGGCACAATAGGCTTGAAATTTTGAATCGTAGTGAATAGGGATTTTTAGCTAAATCTGTGCAAGGTGTATTTTGAGACTGTTTCGATCAAAAATATTATGGACAGTCATTTGGAAGAATGCTCCAGTTACGTTTCCACTTACACAGGCCATCAAAACCAAAATTTTACAAAGAAGTTGTGATGCAGACAGAGACAACACTGCAAAAGCAGTTTAACGTACCTTAGTGAGTATACTGTATAAGAGTGGGCAAAAGAGGTGATTGATATCTAACTACAGATGTGTTAGGAGAAGAGGTGATTAGTTATTATCTGAAGATGTCTGCAAAAAGTAATGCATTACAGTAAAGAATTACTTTTGCAATGCATTACTGCCCAACACTGTCAGATAGACACACACATATGCACAGCTGTGCACAGAGGGATGCACATAGGCCTACTCATCCTCAACAAAAACAAAGATTTAAAAAAGTAATACTAAAAGCAATAAGCATAATCTTGAGTGTTTTCTCGGGGTACACGTTTGATTGAACACGTTTCTTTATTATGTTTTAGTGTTTTATCACTGATTCTTGAGAAAGTGGATAAAAACAGGTTGTAACGTTGAAAGAAATAATCTGAGTGAATTACAAAACAATATGATCCTCTGACTAAGGTCTTGGCTTTTCAGAAATGCACAAGGCCAAATTCCGATTTTTAATTTATTTTTTCAGAAATCAGGCCTTTCTCCGATCATACCTTGTTTTTTGTCAACACCTTCAGACACAATTAAAAGCAATTAAAATTGTATTTATTTGGTTGCGTATATATCTGAAGTTTTTAAGTCATTATGTGTATTTTTTGGTTCACACATGTGCCTTTAAATGTTTAAAAAAAAACACTTGAAGAGTTCAGATGCAAAACCCCCTAACTCCATTTCTGAAGACCTGCAATTTTTAGAGAACCCAGTTGTTGGTTTGGTTTACATTCATGTACCTGATAATATATATAAATTGTTATATTACATCAATAACATTTAAAAATATGCAATTTTGATAGCTGTGTATTAAATAAAATTGAATTAAGTTTATTTTCTGAAAAGGCACTTAGGGGGTTTTGCATTTGAACCCTTCACTTATGTTCTATCTTAATACTGTTTCATGAGTACTGATTTTAAAATATGTACCATAGTACAGCGCTTACTTTACGCCTAAATAGAACAAACATTTTTTGTTATTTCACAAATATTCATGTAGGCTTAAATTTGCAATTAGGCCTACTTAATATTCAACTACTCCTAAGGAACATTTTGTAAGCACATTCATCATTCATTTAAAATATCCAAATCTCCTTCTTACGGTAGTGAGAACTGACGGTGGTGACAGTTATCTGAAGGTGGTGAAAGTGGCCTATTACCTACATTTAGCAAAATAAATACGTGTAGCTCTCTCAAGGCAATGGCATCTTGCATGAACACTTTATTTATGTGTGTGTACAGTATGTTTGTGTGTGTGTTTTTTCTTCATCAGTTAGAATCTCTAGGAAGTAGGTCACTGATTCTTGAGAATGTGACAAAAACAGGTTCTAAGTTGTTGAAATCCAAAATATAGAGGTGTATTATCATAGACAAAGGTTTTGGCTGTGCAGTGAATGTATTGGCCAAACTCAACACGTTTTACATTTTGCATAAAAAAAGCTCTTATTTGGTTTTGTCAACAGAGTCAGACAGAATCAGAAGTAAAAAGATAGCCTATGTTTACTGTATTAAAGTGAATTACTTTATCAAGTCAACATAATTATTGATACGTATTGTAAGCATATTCTTCAAGTTTTTTTGTGAACTCCATCAGTTGTCACCACCGTCAGGTTTTGTGGCAAAAAAACCCTCAGTGGAGGCTAGAGTATAATTTTGGATCACGATTATTAGGCTAATATGTCTAATAATGTTTCATAACCATCACACTTCAGTAAAATACGGAACAAGATGACAAGCTGTGGAACAAAATCTGAGGGTGTGAGGCAAAAAAAAATGCAATTTTACAAATTATGCATACTTTGTTCACATTAGCCATTTCATTTTCGCTCTGTTTCTTAGGTGCTTCATACCTCTTCTGAAAAAGTATATATTAATTAACATTAATGTAATATAATACTATTAAAACCCCCGACCATGTTGACAGTTTATGATTGGGACGGTAATAGTGTCCAAAAAGATTACCAAATTGAAGAGAAAATAGGGAGCTTACCGGAGCTACAGTGATGGTGAAGTATGCAGTAGAGCTGAAGGTTTGAAAGGGGTCCTCAGTAATGACAATGACCTTGTGCATACCTGATTTTATTGTCTTTAAAGGTACACTGTGCAGGAAATGGTCAAAAAAGGTGCTGCAACTATGCTGCTCATTGAAACTGGGCTGCCTATTCCCAAATTTGATCTTTAAATGAACGTTTACTAAGTAATAAACAAATATTTCCTAGTATGGTCCAAGTAGAGTCATTTTTGCAGCTAAAAATGGCTATTTTTGGAAATTCAAAATGGCGGACCATGGAGAAGATCCCCCTTTTCCATGTATGAAAAGTGCATTTTTAGAATACTTAGAATTTGATGGTGGTGGTAAGTATTCTTGAAAAAGGTAACATTAGTGAATGGGCAGCATGAATTCTGGAAATAAACAACTAAAAATCTCACACAGTGTCCCTTTAAAAAAAACAATCTGATGGTGGTGAAGAATATGCATTACACATTTTGAGCCATCAGAAAATAATAGTAACTATTCTCTTACACTCACTATATGTTTATCTGTGGGACCACTTCAATAAGTTCTTCCACATCACAGTATTGTTATTCAATTCCATCAGTGATTTTTATTTGAAGTCAATTGAAATGATGATGTCTGTCCTTGAACAGCCATTTTGACAGGGTGTGGGCAGGTTTGTAGCCATGACAAGCAATACAATTACACTTAAATATTTCAAACAACCGTGTATTTGTGTAACAGACCCCTTGGCCATTACATGGATTCATTTTGTTCATGAACATTTGGTTTATTTTCAACAGAATTAGCATGTGTATTGATGTTTTTGCCAAACTTTCAAGAATCAGTGCTATGTTAGTGTGATGTGACTGCTTTTAGTGTGTAACTTTTGTAAGGACATGCATTGTCCATGTTTTAATATGTGTGTGTGTGTTTGTCTGATAGTTTCATGCCCAGGGACCACAGATGTAAATTAGCTTTATAGCTTTCTCTGCTACTAGAACTGTCTTGTACATGGCCCCTGTCAAATAAACCAATAAACTAAACTAACCTCCTTTTGCCCGTATTTTAGCTACACCTAGCTGCTATAATTTCAATAAATGGTGCTATATCACATTATATCATATTACAAATTACAAAATAATATATTACATTACATTACATTAGGCTATATTTAACAGTAGGCCTAGTACATTGTGCCGTATATGACAATGTGCCAATAGTAACCATAAGTTAATGTTGCATTAAAAAAAAAAAAATCTTACACCAATAATTACAGTATTGCATTAGTAATATATTTATATCCTGAAATTTTGCTCTCAAATTGTTTACAATATTGTCCAATACTGAAAAATATATTGTAATATACTGTATGAATACTTTATGTTGACACATGTCCTGACATATTGCTCTACAGTTGTTGTATATTACCAATATGCCATTGTTCCGTAAGGGGAGCCTAGCAACAGACACCTGGAGTCACTGAGAAGAGAGCTGCAGGAGAGGGAGAGACAGAAGGAGGGGAGAGGGAGGCACTCGGACAGAGGAGGAGATGGTGAGTGTGAGGATATTCAGGTTTTATGTTGCGTTGTGAAAATAAACAGGAGTTGAGGAATTATAGGGATCTTCGTAAAAAAACAAAAGTACTCAATACATTTAAAAATCTAAAATCTAAAAAGGGGTGCCTCAGGTGTTTTTCCTTGGAACAATTTTGTTTTTTATTGATGAACTGATTGATTATATAGCTGTGTTTGTGTGTGTGTGTGTGTGTGTGTGTGCGCGCGCGCGCGCATGTTACTGTATGCACACACGTGCGCTTGTGAGTGTGCTTCTGCTTGCGTGTGTGTGTAAAGCCCCGTGTACATCGAAGGCGAACTAAGCGACCTGCGTGGCGGAAGTCTTTGTTTCCCTATGGAGGGAAGGCGAATAAAGCTACCAGAGCGAATTCACCAGGAGCGAAGCTTCTAGAGCGACCAGGGCGAATTTTGACGATAAAACTCAAGCTAATCTTAAGCGAATTCGCTATGACGTGGTTCGGCGAAAACCAATTGGAACGTTCATATCGAGGATTGTCCCAGGCTGTCAAGACAGAGCCGTTATGTGATTAGCTGAATCAAACATGTCAGTGCAGCGTCCAGAGCGAATAAAACGAATTCATGGCGAAACTTCTTCAACCACCCCAGCTACCTGGGTCGCATAGGTAGCGCCCAATGTACACGGGGCATAAGGCTTATTCAGGTGATTACATAATTAGCAACCGAAATAGTATGTGTGAAATATTAATTCTACCTATAGGCTCCCCCTCTCTTGAATTGATGCACCTGACCCCTTCTCAATCTCTAGGTAAGCATTTTGTGGACAAACACCGCACAGATCTGATTGAACGTGTGACCGCAGTGGACATCGTGCTGGATAAACTGTTGGAATATGACATGATAAATAATGAAATGTACCAGAAAATAAAGTCAGAAAAGCCAAGACAGGTTCAGATGAGAAGCATATTGGACCTGGGCAACATTGGGTGCAGCAAGAGGGGCAAAGACCTGCTGTGTAAGATCCTGGAGGAGAAAGAAGCTTTTATGATGAAGGAGCTGAAGGAGCAGGAGCATTGATTCTGATGAGAGGGGATAGCGTACATCCTAATCTGAAGTGAAACAATGGCGGGGGGATGGGACTAGTCCTGGAAACCGGAAGAAAAAAATCGTCAATTTCAATTCATCTCCATGGGAGACTTGAGCCAATGCATGTCTTTGCCAATTCTTGTTTTGATTGATGTTTGCCGTCCATTTCAAACAATGCAAATATTGTTTTTGGGTTGATCCTTTATTTCAGAGAGCTATTTAAATTGTTTGAATGACCAATAAGCATTTTTAGTTGATTGACAGTTAGAATTCTTTTGGAATTATTTTGATTGACTGTCAAACACAACCGCCGTCCTATAAGCGGTCGTTCTCAGCGTTGCTAAGGAAGGGAATGTGGACATTTAGGGCGCAAGAATTCTCGCAGAACAATCGCGGATGCTTCAAAAATGTTGACTGGAATACAATAGAAGAATATTGTCCATGTTTATACGTCAGTGAGCAGGACAGATCTGCCGACTGAAGCTAAGTCGCCATGGGATTTATTTACTTCTTGGGAATTTTGTGTGTATATTTCTGAAAAACCATTCTGCCTCATTTTGCCATGATTTGGATCTGTCAAAAGTATGAAGTCAAAATAAACAATTATTGATTTTTTTTTATTAAATCACAGCGTCATGTTTCTCTCTATTATCATTATAAGTAGTAGTAGTAGTAGTTGTAGTAGTAGTTGTAGTATTAGTTGTAGTAGTAGTAGTAGTAGTAGTAGACTACTCTCCAAAAGAGTTGTCGCCTATCCATCTGTTTGGAATAACCTGACTTTCAATTAATCACTTGGCTTCAGAAGTCACTCATATGAAAGCTACAACCCTCCCGAATGAAAATGTATGTACAAAAATAAATTTCATGCACCAAAGAAAGATTGACCCTTTATTGAACACAGACGGGGCAGATTTTCACAAGACAAAAGTTTTGTCGCCTATCGAACATAATGTGAATAATGAAAATGAGCAGATAAGTCACTTCAAAACACTTCAAATACGCAGATCGGGTGTCATACTTAATCACTGATTCACTCACACCTCTCCAGAAAATCATCTTTGGCCTTAGGTGTATGTTTAGGGTTATTGTAATCATGGAAAGCAACACAATGAAAATCAATGGAGTTCAATGAGAGATGGTGACATATTTGCTATTCGTAGAGCAATACATTTTTAACTTCATGATGTAATCAATGATAAAAGCCCTCACACACCAGCAGCATGCATGCAGCTCCACATAAGAGCTGTATCCGTCCTATGTTTGACTTTAGGCACCATGTATTTTTTCCAAATTCTTCACCTTTAACACCAAAGAAGTTTCTCCCACTGTCCTGTCTCAAAAAAGCCAGCCAAGAGTATGTCAGGCCTAATTCTGACAAAAATGAAGGCTAATGGGACTCATACTCATAAGTCAAGATCCCAAGATCAACCATTTTAGAACTGATAGCATCAAAACTATATGGTGTTGGAGATGAAGAATATGAAAAAAGAGAAATGGTGCATAAAGTGAAACATGGTACGGATACAGCTCTTATGAGGAGCTCCATGCATGCTGCAGGTGTTTGAGGGCTTTTATCATTGATTAAATCATGAAGTTAAACATGAATTGCTCTACGAATAGCGAATATGTCACCATCTCTCATTGAACTCCATTGATTTTCATTGTGTTGCTTTATACTTAATAGGCATCTACAACTATTTGTATAGCCTATCATATCAACTCAAGATATCAGTTAAGTTCAGCTTTTTATCAAAAAGTTAGAAATAACTCAACTTGAGAAAGTGGAAGCTGGTATTTGCAATTTGGGCATGTCACATGAGCAAACCTACAACAGTGAGTTATTTACAAACCATTTGTTTGGCAATCTTCCCATTATTATTGTACTGTCTCATAAAAATAAATGAACAAAATATCATCCATATATCTTGTCATCATGGCATTGCAGCAGGTTATTAAATTGTGCTCTGAGTGCAAGAACAAAACAGGTATGTTGTGTTGCATTCAGAACTTAAGACCATCATATTTTCCAGAGCGAATAAACACACACATTGCATTTCTTATTAGTCATTTACTTTTAACCTGCGAGATAGAATCAGGCCTCAGCCTCTCGTGACATACAAAACTTAAATTTAGCCGAGGGTAGTGGTTTATCGCAACCTCACATTCACTTGTGCCTGCATAACCTGTTTCATTGCTCAACACCCCAAAGGGATAATATCTGTCTTCAATACACAGTTTGCTTCACTACAATCTCCTCATCTATCGAAACAACTACAGTATGTCAACCAGACCTTCTGTCAAACCTCAAAATCTCTGTGAAAATATTACAAAAGGGCCAATTTGTTGTTAGCCTAATATTGCTAACACGTTATAGCCAACCACAAGTTCATGCAATAGACCATAGACACTCCCTTTCATTGAACTTCTATCAATTGCCTGCCATAACAAAGACTACAATTGTGATGCGATCTGGGAAAACCCGTCGGATGTCGCGCTGGCTGTTTCTCAGGAAACAGCGAAAATAGGTCGAGAAGCAATGTTGTCCTGAAATCGGTTTCTCATTAAATTATTGATGTTTAACATCTTGTCTATCATCTCTGAAAATATTTGGTCTGAAATCGCTGTTTTAATGTGTTAAAATGAAGATTGAAATGGCCCGATGTGTGGTGAGAAGGGAGGCAGCCGTGAGCAGTCTGCCTGCGCAGCCAACGTGCTGACTACGTTTGTAGCGCAGGGGCGCGCGAGGTTGAGGGAAACACATCAGAGCTTGTAGACTTGAAGGCTCAGAATTTACACATGTGTAGCCTATTCACTGACTCGTTGTCAGCGCATCTGAGCAGTTGAAAACGCCTTCTGTCTCGATGAAGCAGAGTTTTCCCTCAAGTTATAGGTCCAAAGAAAGAAGGAACAATGAATAGCCTACAAACAGTAGGCGACACCTCTCCGTGGATCCCCGTCGAGCCCTGTGCTTCTCAACTCCAGTCTCATGTGCCTCTTGCAGTTCATCACTACAACTGCGATCAGGCTACTAAACGGCACTGGAATGTAGATTTCATTTTTTGATTGGATAGCTCACATGCAAACCTTAAACTAAAGCGCCCGTGTGATTTATCTATTACGAAAAGTGTACTTTACTGCGCTGTGTCCTACTTGTTGTCATAATAAACGGTGCTGAATTGAAAGATGTACACAGGGCTTGTTATGTGTCTGTAATTTAAAGAAGCCTCATCGGATCATCTCAGATGTGGAAGATTAAAATGCTTTTATTTAGAACCGTGCCAAATGAATGTGTTCAGTTAACACGTCTTCAGCAGTCCGTTTCCAGAGTCAGTCTGAGATACTCGGTGACGGACGGCACCGGACAGTAGGCCTAGAAGAGCGCGAAGAAAAACGTTTCTCCTCTATTTTTTGTGTTGCCTGCTGCAGAGGGTCAAAAGCGGTCTTGTAGGCCTACTATTCCGAGGCAGCGCATAGCGAAAAGATTCATTCTTTTCCCGCGCTGGTACACACTTTGTCATAATTCCCTGTGCTGAATTGAGAGTCGTGGTTTTGGTCAACTGGCTCCCTAACACTGTAGAAGCGTCACTGGATCATCTCATATGTTGAAAAAAATTATAGGCTACCTATGTATTTATGTCTTGCCTAATTATGGGTTCAGTAAAGACATATTCAATAGTCAATTTTCAAAGTCAAACTGAGATGCACCGGTGACTTTCACCCCAGTCTTTCAAATCACCAAAGTCCTTTCAAGCGACGCGCGAGATAGTGAAGAAGGTAAGCGCGGAGAAAACCTTTTCTCTTCTGTTATGTCTGTGCTGCCTGCTGCAGAGGGTAAAAAACAAAAGCGGTCTTCACCGTCCTGTAGCCTACTACAAGTATTCCGAGGCATGATGTATGTTTGTTTTTTTGCGTGCAGCTGATGTTTTGGAATCGTGCAAAACCATGTTTTACCTCCGAGCAGAGAGCTCATTGCACTTTTCCGAGACACTGATGCTTCCCATTTGTGCATTTCTTACACATTTTGCTGATATTTTCGCTTCATACCATAAACAGTAAAATGGAATGTCCAATACACGTCATTCGTTTCTTTACCTGGTGGAATGCTTTAGGAACCTAAATGGCAAAAGTTGGGCAGTAAATTACGAATAGGCTACATAACTATACATGACGAATCAATAGACCATTTAATATGAAATGATATTATATAAACGCAGGCCAGTATGTAGCCTATAGAGGACCCACAGTTAGCCAGCAGTTTGGGGGTCTGGGAGACAAAAAAGAAAAAGAAAAAGGAAGACCTCAGGCCTATAGGTAAAAGTAATGGAATTACATTCGTTCAGCCGATTTGAAATTAACAGGCATGTGGTAGGTAGTGTTTGATGAGTAGCCATCTGTTGTTATTTACAATAATAATAATAATAATAATAATAATAATAATAATAATAATAATAATAATAATAATAATAATAATAATAATCTGAATATCAAAACAAGTACAATGTGCTAGGCCTACTCTTGCTGTGCTGCATCAAACAATATTTTTTGTCCCCAGTGTTTTGTTGTCCTCAAAATTAGTGCCATTGGATTCCAAATTTACTGAAGATATATGAATGAGTTTAATGAATTCTTAAAATTTTGCTTTTATTCAGTTATTTCTTCTGAGTCTTACTTTTCTGAGAAGTGAATATCATACTGAAAGAGCACTAATTAATCCAAGTGACGCTTCATTCAATTAGACAAATATTAAAATCTGAATTGCAATTCTGCAAAAAATATATTCTTTTTTTCCGAATCATGGTATGCCAACTTCATAGCATAAATTGATGCTGAGGTACTTGGTGAGACCCATGGAATGGTAATCACTCCATTGGGTGTATCCCTTACTCTAAGTAATCCAGTTATGGTGTGGGATTGGGGGCGGAGCCCAGTTCTACGATGAGCGACCTCAGTTAGGGTGATGGTTAGGGGGGTGGGGCTGTGCTATGGTCATGGATGAGAGCAAAATTCAACTAGAGACAATACAGAAGGAGGAGACTAATCTTTAAGAGGTACCTTGACCAAAAAACTGTCCTGCCTGTATCTATCACCATCTGTGAGGCATCCGGAGCATCGTATCAGGAGGCTGCACTGCTTCCATATCGTATTGTCCTACTTGAAAGGTTCAAATTTGAAGTAGCTGTCTTACAAAGGAAGAGCTAAATTCCGTTTTTTTATACAGTAAAATAGGCTTATGCTGTATTACAGTCATACAAAGAAAACGTTTCTTGCACAGCGGATGTCTAGGAACATAACATTGAATTGATGTGAATTACAATTATTCTTACAAACAAGTATTCAGAAGATGATAATGATAATGATAATGAAGCACTGAATGAAAAGCTAACAATAATAATGTCTCCATTGGGGATTATAGTGTCCAAAGTACTTAGAATGGCTCAATTATACAGTATCCCAATAACTATAAAATTAATAATAATAATTACTAATATGATCATAATTTTTATCCATAATAATGTGCTATCCGTGCTGTGTTGAAACAAGGATTTTTTTGTTTGTTTCCTTAGTTGTTTCTTTGACTCAAACTCAAAACTAAACAAATTACATAAATAAATCAAAGAAAAAATAGTTGCAATACCTACTCTGGCCACAATCCTCCATACTCAACCTCACATTTTCCCAAGCTGCAATACCTACTCTGGCCACAAGAGCCTTGCATAGTTGCAATACCTTCTTTGGACACAATCACCTTGCATAGTTGCAATACTCACTGTGGCCACAATCGCCTTGCATAGTTGCAATACCTCCTCTGGCCACAATCTCCATACTCAACCTTTAGAGTGTTTTTTCTCAGAATTCCTCCAAACGACTAAGTTGACTTTGGGTAAGTATAACATTTGATAGAGACAAGATATGAAAATAACGAAAACACCTTTGGAAAGAGCTTGAAGTTGACTTTCAAATGGTAACGATATCTCAAAAATGTAAAATCCCACCATGTGAAGGGTTTTCCCAGATCGCATCACAATTGATAGAGAGACATAATTACACTGCGTAAAAACATTTACCTGTAGGGTAATAAGAGTAATTTAGTTCAACGTGCGTGCCTCACCTCTCACTCTCCGGCTCGTAGAGTAGCATACCTGTAGGCTAGCCAGAGGCACGTGACCCACGCCTGGGAACTTTTGAAGCGGTAGCTAAGCGATGATGCCCAAATCATGCAATCACCTGCATGCCGTTCCCCAAACAGTCACGTCTTTCTGCATGCTACATTAACTGTCCCCCATGCAATGCTGTTGTGATCCTGTACGCATTGCTGCTGTTAACCACTTGACGTCAGGCCTCTTGACTCATGACTCATAAGACATTAACACAGGCCACAGACAGACATAACACCCATACAGTTGTTATCCTTTCCTTTCACATCCTGCAGAACTGAAAATGTGACCCACCACATCTGTATTTGCAAAAAAACAAAAAAACATACAGATTTAACCCATTGGTGCCTGAGGCTGCTTATGCAATGTTTTGACCCAGGTGCCTGGAGTGGATGGATGCAGCATTCAGGCTTGTGAGATTCGAGATTTTTCCTTCCAAATGTGGGTGCTGTATGTTGAGTAGAGTAGAGTAGAGTAGAGTATCTTTTATTGATCCCAGGGGGAAATTAAGGTGTCAAGTAGCATACACACATAAATAAAGACATAAAGACATTGTCCACAAGACATAACACACATATTTACACATAAAATAAAATAATCATATATAGCTCGCTGTTGCATACTTATTGCCAAGGCATCTCTCTCTCTCTCTCACACACACACACACACACACACACACACATACACACACACACACACACACACACACACCAAAAATATAAAGTGTAAAGTGTCCATAGTGTTCACATGTGCCTTAGCTAAGTGGCACATAGTAGCCAAGACAAGGTGGCCATAAAGTGTCCAGGAGTGTCCATAGTCTCTTTCCTAGAACAATGTCCATTGTATTCCTTAGAAAAAGAGATGGGGGGTTAAAAGACAAGTCAACCCCTGTGTCACTCCACACACACACACACACACACACCCACACACACACACACACACACACACACACACACACACACCAAAAATAAAGTGTACATAGTCCAGGAGTATCAGTAGTCAGGGGGGTTACACACATCGCAAACTGAGTATCTACCTACCCACACACACACACACACACACACACACACACACACACACACACACACACACACACACACACACACACACACACACACACACACACACACACACACACACACACACACTCAGCTGTGCATTCCGCTGAAAAGGAGTCGAAGGGTAGAGAGTCCAGGTAAAAAGAGTATGCAGGAGTGGGATCTGTTTATGCAGTCCAGTCCCCTATGATGATCTCTCTTTGTGTGTCCTTCTGTGCAATGTTGAAAAGCTGAATGGCCCTGGGTACAAAGGACTTCCGCAGCCTGTCTGTCTTGCAGGAGATGGCGCGCAGTCTGTAGCTGAACAGGCTTCTCTGGTTGTTGAGGACTGGGTACAGTGGGTGCTTGTCGTTGTCCAAAATAGAGTCCAATCTGCCAAGTGTCCTCTTGTCGGCTGTGGTTGTGAGGGCGTCCAGTTCTGTGCCTACAACAGACCCTGCTTTCCTCACCAGCCTGTCGAGCCGTCCAGCATCTCTTTTCCTAATGCTGCCACCCCAGCATGCCACAGCATAGTAGAGCTAAATGAACACATTCTAATGCTAGATGAGGGTCCTAGCTTTTAAATTGGTTCCATTCCATGCTTTTATGTGCATCAGAGGCTGAGATATTGGGTTTTTATAGGCTGATGGCACATTTTCCCAAAAAGGGCTTAGGCATTAAGCAGGCATTTTTTGCAGGTTTTGCAGTTATAGAGGATATGGTCTCTTCCCACACAACCATCTTTGCCTTGTCAAGACAAATTGGGCTACTTCACAGTGACTAGACCCAGGGATGGCTGAAGCACTAAGCAACTTTTGAAGAGGTTTTTTTTTTTAGGTGCACAAATTGACTGAGGTTTCGGCGCACCTGCGCCTTTCTCAGACTCCTCCTCCTTCCTCATTTTTCCCTTGTGTTTAGGTGTGTGGTGTTCCCACCCTTGTGTTTTAGATACATTTTTGTTTGTTTACCATCTTGCCGATGCTAGCTCTATGGAACTGCTTTTTGCAAAGGGTAAGTAAACAGTATTTCGTTACGTTATTTAGTTACGGTATTTCATTTAGAACTTACTTACTTACCTTCCCTTTAGTCCCGTAACAGTGGGCCTAAATGTTGAAAAAGCAGGCTCTTGGTACTGCACTTTGCAGAGGCTGGTCCCGTAGTAGAGTACTGCACATTGCTATGAATAGACCTGTAATAGTGCAGGTTGCATAGGCAGGTCCAGTTATGTTACATGCTGCTGACTAGTCCCAAACTAGTGCCTGTGGCAAATCATGTGTCATAGTGTCCCATATTACTATGACTAGTTCCAAACTAGATTCAGATTCAGATTCAGATTCAGATTCAGATTACTTTATTAGTCCCATGAAGGGCAATTCAGTTTGCGGTCCCAGTCTCCATCAGTCAATGAATAGATAGTAGAAATAAAAAGAGTAGAAAATGAAATACAAAACCTAAAGGAAACAAAAAACAATAAATAATAAATAGAAAACAAAAACATACACATTTTAATACATACATTCAAACACCCTGTCCTGTCAGTGATGAGCAGCCCTCAGTAAATTAAATGGTCAGTAATGAACTCTACCCCTACAACTTGTTTAATAATCTAATGGTTGTAGGGATGAAGATCCAGAGTAACGCTTTGTTTTTGTCCTGACAGAATAATAGCGCCTCCCAGAGGGCATTAATCAAAATTCACCACTTAAAACATGGTCAGGTTGACTAGTGATACTTTTAGCCTTTTGGACTGCCTGTTTGTTAAACAGAGCACTCAGACTATTTAGCTGTGTTCCAATAATCTTTGATGACGTGTTAACAATACTGCTGAGACTTGTTCTTGTCTTTGACTGAAAGGCTATTGAACCAGCATAAAAAAGAGAAAGTTAAGAGACTCTCAATAAAAGACTGATAAAAGTTACGTAAAATGGTTTTAGAGACACTGAAGGAGTTAAGCTTCCTCAGCAAATGAATTCTCTGTTGTCCCTTTTTGACAATTGTCTCAGTGTTTATATGGAACTTGAGCTCACTGTCAAATATTGTACCTAAGTACTTAAAGGAGTCAACGATTTCCACGTCTTCCCCATGTATGACACTTGCTATTGGTTCTGCCTTTTGCCTTCCTAAAATCAATTATGAGCTCTTTTGTCTTGGCTACCTTTAAATCTAAAAAATGATCGTCGCACCCAGACTACACAAAAATAGGTCAATGCTAGCCCATGACTAGAATGTGGGCCTGGAAATAAAGATAGCAGTGCAGTTGTCATCTGAAAACTTGACTAAGTGACTTCCTTGTTGGGAAGTCCTGCAGCTGTCGGTGTACAAAATAAAAAGTAAAGGAAGAGAGAGAACACAGCCTTGCAGCGAGCCCGTATTTGAAGAAATGGGTTGTGATAGTTGACCATTTACAAATACTCGCTGTATTCTATCTGTTAAAATTTTTTAAAAGTAGCAGCAATAGTTGATTAGATAGCTGGAAATCATTTGCTAATCTCTCAATCAGGATATGTGGCTGCATTTTGTTAAAAGCAGAAGAAAAATCTGCGAATAAAAGCATAACATGGGACCCAGGCTTCTCCAAGTGCAGGTTGCAAAGGCAGGTCCAGTTATGTTGCATGCTGCTGACTAGTCCCATAATAGTGCATGTGGAGGCCGGTCCTGTGATATTGCACATGACAAAAGTCCATTCATTTTGCATGGTAGGCCGGCCTACTTTTTATTTCAAAATGCTACTACAGTATCACTGTGTCAGAATCGTCACAATAGGATTTAACAGCAATACCAACAATAATGTGTTATATGTAGGCCTATGTCTTCTGTCTAGGTAGGTGTAATGTACTGTATGTGTACTGTCTATCATGGATGCCGCGCGGGGTCGGGGGGGTTGTGGGGGGGGGGGGGGGCGATGTTGTTGGGGGGGGGGGGGGGGGTTTTTACAGATTATAAGGGCCCAAGTGCTGACAGGGGCCCCTGGAAGGGTGCTGATGACACATTTTGTCATTTTGGGGCCTTTAAATTTGAATCTTTCATGGGGCCCAAACATTTTTAGCGGCGCCCTGCTGTCTATGTCTAATTGTCTACGTCCACACCTAAAGTCCAATGTATGTCTATGTCTACATAGGAAAGTAAGGAACGTATTTAAATTCTTTGTATGACCAGTGCATGTAAAGAAATTGACAATAAATCCGACTTGACTTGACTTGACTTGACTTGACTTGACTGTTGCAAGTTCATTGCATGGCTCTATGTCTGCTGCTGGAGTAACTTCTGGGTGTTTTCAAAGTCCGGTCCTGTAGGCTTAGCATTTTGCAAAATACGGGCTATTGGCAAAGGCTTGCTGAAAAGCACTGCATGCTAGTGTTATGCCCGGCTCTGCTGGTGGGTTATTTCCCCATTTGGCCCACAGGTGGAGCTATGGACAGGAGACGGTGGACCATCTGAGGGCTGCTGATTGGGCGGTCTATAGACCATCTGAGGGCTGCTGATTGGGCGGCCTATAAAGGTTTCCCATCAGCAGTCCATGAGTGCGTCTTAATATGGGACCTTGCCTCCTCCACTTGCCTCCTCCACTTGCCTCCTCCACTTGCTCCTCGTCATGATGACATCACTGACAACAGCCTTATATTTCAATATCTTTATAAAAGCTCAATTGTAAAGTCTTTTTCTCATTTGCAATTGGGATGGTGAATGAAAAACAGTCCCTCAAAATCTGTTGTGGCGAGGCTGACAGCAAGGGCATGTTGGAAAATCTAAGGCAAGCTAAAAAAAGACACTGTAATCCTGATGGAATAAGCACACAAGGAACAGTAAGTGTTTCCATTCTTGACATTTTATTTAATTATAAGGGTAACACTTCCAAATAAGGGGCCATAACTAACAGTAAAGTAGCTACAACCTAATACTTAAGTAAGGGTTAATAATCATTATTTAATGCCACATTAGACACATATTAATTGTTATTAATGCATATGTTGAACATTAGTAAGCAGTTACTTAACTATTAGATAACTATTACCTTGTGTTACAAGTTAATAGCATATTATTATTTAACTAATAGATAAGTAAGGGCACAGTTAATAGTCAAGTAGCTATCAGGTCATACTTAACTAAGGACCCAAATTAACACTTACTTAATACAAAAGTAAGGCATAACTAATGGTTAATTAATACTTAAATATTGGGTTTTGGGACCCTTATATTAGAGTTGGCTGAGGATAACTAATGGTTTAATTAATAGATAGATATTGATAATTTGTGACCCTTATATTAGAGTTGGCTGCGGATTAACTAATGGTTAATTAATCGATAGATATTGGTGTTTTGGGCCCTTGTAATAGAGTTGCCTGAGCATACCTAATAGTCAAGTAATTAATCTACTGTGACATCTAGTTTTCACTCGTTCAAATCACTGTAATAGTGGCAACAGAAGCCATTATATAGCAAGGATTGGACGTACACTTTTCAATGATGGTGGGGTGATGTGATGTAATTTTTTTCATGTACCACTTATTAGTTTTAACGGTAAAAACCCTACAATAAATGCAGAACATTATGAAGAGTAATAGTTTTGAAGCGAAACTAAACCATTCCTTTTGTGATAATTAGGTTAATGTTTGAGAATATTAGCTCCAAGAAGAGCAGTGCATGATGGGTACGCAATCTATAGACAACAATAATTCGGTATTATTTAATCATTAGATATGCCTTACTTTGTATTAAGTAAGTGTTAATTAAGGTCTTAGTTAAGTATGACCTAATAGCTACTTAACTATTAACTGTACCCTTACTTATCTATTAGTTAAATAATGATATGCTATTAACTTGAGACACATGGTAAGGGGCCATATATATAATTAAAATGAACATAATTAACAGCAAATTAGCTATAACCTAATACTTTAGTAACAGTTAATAATCACTACTTAATGCCACATTAGACACATATAAATTGTTATTAATTCATTACCATTATTCATTACCATGTGTCTCAAGTTCATAGCATATAATTATTTAACTAATAGATAAGTAAGGGTACAGTTAATAGTTATGTAGCTATTAGGTCATACTTAACTAAGGACCTTAATTAACACTTACTTAATATAAAAGTAAGGCATATCTAATGATTAAATAATACCGAATTATTGTTGTCTATAGATTGCGTACCCATCATGCACTGCTCTTCTTGTAGCTAATATTCTCAAACATTAACCCAATTATCACAAAGGAATGGTTTAGTTTTGCTTCAAAACTGTTACTCTTCATAATGTTCTGCATTTATTGTAGGGTTTTTACCATTAAATTTAATAAGTGGTACATGAAAAAATTACATCTCATCATCCCACCATCATTGAGAAGTGTGTACATCCAATCCTTGCTATATAATGTCTCCTGTTGCCACTATTACAGTGATTTGAACGAGTGAAAACTAGATGTCACAGTAGATGAATTGCTTACTATTTAGGTATGCCTCAGCCAACTCTATATAATGGTCCCAAACACCAATATCTATCGATTAATTAACCATTAGTTCTCCCGCAGCCAACTCTAATATAAGGGTCCCAAACACCAATATATCTATTAATTAACCATTAGTTATCCTCAGCCAACTCTAATATAAGGGTCCCAAAACCCAATATTTATGTATTATATAACCATTAGTTATGCCTTGCTTTTGTATTACGTAAGTGTTAATTTTGGTTCTTAGTTAAGTATGACCTGATAGCTACTTAACTATTAACTGTGCCCTTACTTATCTATTAGTTAAATAATAATATGCTATTAACTGGTAACACAAGGTAATAGTTATCTAATAGTTAAGTAACTGCTTACTAATGCATTAATAACAATTATATCTGGTTTAATGTGGCATTAAGTAATGTTATTAACCCTTACTTAAGTATTAGGGTTGTAGCTACTTTACTGTTAATTATGGCCCCCTTATTTGGAAGTGTCCATTATAAGGTAAGACCTACCTAATTTCACAATGAATATATGAGCTAATGTATTTGAAGTTAAAATATGTTTAACAGGGCCTATTGGAAACAGGTTTGAGCACTGCTTAATTCATGATGCCGGGGAAAAACTGAAGGAAGTCACACCGCCCATACTCTGTTAGATTGCCTTTCCCTATCCACAATCAATGGAGCTGACGTTGTCGGATTTCCTGTTTCTGTATTACCAGCATGGGACAATCAAAACGGAAAAAAAACAAAAAAAAAAAAAAAAAAAACAAAAAACAGAGCATTTCACTCAATCCATTGGGTTGTGTGAATGTTTTGTTTTACTCACAGCTTCAGTTATTTACAATCAACACACTCTTTTTGGTCTGTCTTTTTGTTGGTCTTCCAATGGAATGTTTAGCCTTCCCCCTCATCAATACAATAATTATCTAGAATTAACAAAAACCGTGTTTGAAAAAACATAATTGCTTACAAATTATAAAAATTAGATAGGACTGAATTAGAACACCTGAGTCATTTGCTATAGTTCAAAACCCTAACGAAAACATTGGAGGAGAGGGAAGCACCCTCGCCCACACTAAAACCCCCATACAATAAGAGGACGTGATCGCCCTCCCCATGATGTCGGCCCCCACACCCAGTGACCTAAGGGGTAAATGAAAGCCGAAAACATAATTGAAAAACAAACACCCCCATATTCTCCCCCTCCACTGGTCTCTCCTCCACGAGAAGACAACTGTCTCATTTTTGTTCTGTGATTCTGCATTCTAAATAAATGCCCTGAAAAGCCTAAAACCATGTATTCCATGTAGTAACTGTATATGTGTATGCCTAGAACACATGAGTGCACATAAACTGTTAATCAGCATAGGCCAATTAGAAAAAAAAGGTGTTCTACCTTTTTCAAATCTAAAAATAATATATAGCTAATATACAAACTAAGCGTATTACCAAAGCATTATACTACAGTGTGTGTATAAACAAAGCACAATAACTTCATCATCACTGTTGCACTTCATGTACCCAACAAAAGCAAATGTCTATGACTGGGACTCTAAAACTGAGAAAAAAAGGCCCCTCACACAACGACTTGGTATTGGGTTGGATAATTAAAGGAGAATTCTTTGTTGCCACGTTTGGATTAATATCCCATCTTGGTTGTGGACCGGATGGGAGGAAAGGGATTTATTGAGAATCAATGAAGGCAATTTAACCTGACCACTGAGCCGAGAAATTTTGCGCCAAAAGTTGCGCACATGAAGTTGTCTCAATTGCAGCTGTTTTCGGTTAAAACCTGGCCTGTCGGGCACGTATTTGACCTGTTTTTAACGCTCCTAGTCGTGCATTAAACTGAACCAGTCCTTCCTTTTTGAACGCTTTGGCCACGGGGTGTGTGTACCCATTACGAAGTCGATCTAGTGCGTTCACAGTTTCCATTAGGTCATGCACAGGGCACGACACATTTAGGAGTTTTCAAAAGTGGCGCACCTACCTCTCGCTTCCGCTTCCACCTTCCAACTACCCGTCCGCAAACAAATGGTTCGCCAAAGTGATTACTTCATAGTAATCCATTTTATTTTTGTCCACCAAAGACCGAGCCAAAGGAAAACACATTCCACACGTTTCCATGGCCTGTGTTGTTATTGTCTTGCAGAAATTCACGTCTCGAGTAAACGCAGGGCGTGGGGTTTTGTGTTGTGATGTTCACGCGTGTCACATGGACTCCTGCGACGGACACGCCAACATTTCGCTTTCATCCAGTTATACAGAAGCGAGGACGAGAGGAGAGAGAGTGGCCGCTGTCGTAATTATACTGTTTGATATTTTGAGATGGATCCTTCGTTGGGGTCTGGTGTGTTCAATTGAAGAGTTTGGTGGCCATTGTTATCTTTTTCGAACCAGAATATTTGTTACAGATAAAAGAATTCGCTGTGGAATGTGTTCCTTCTGGCTCGTGTCTTTGGTGGACACAACCATAAAAAAATAAAATGGTAATTACTACTGAAGTATCACTTTTGGCGCGAACCATTTTGCGGTCGTAGTTGGACATATCCCCTCTAACCCCATCCCATGTTTTTTTTCCCTGAATTTGTTAGAAGCACTTTGGAGTTTAAACCATGCCTTGTATGACACAGTGCTATACAAATCCAATTATTATTATTAAAATTATTATTATTCTTAAACTTGACACATTTTGGGTCATGATGCTTTGTTAAAAGATGTAGCCAGGAGGTGTAATGAATTTTCAATCTAATTCAGTCTCATTTCAATCATACATTTGACCTAAATTATGTTGGTACTGTACTTTGTCTTTTGTAGGGCAGTAGTAGTAGTAAAGTAATAGTAGTACTAATAGTGGAATAGCAGTAGCATCTCCTAAATATTGAAAATTTAATAGTAGCAATGGTGCTTTTAGTACATTTACTAGTACCATAGCACTATAATATAATATAATATAATATATATAATATAATATAATATAATGTATATAATATAATGTAATATATATAATAATGTAATATAAAACTTTTGTTTTAGCCATTAAAGCATGACATGATTCCAAAATAAACTTCAGACAAAAGTGGCCACCGTGTTATAAGCAGGATAATGGACTTTACGGGTTCGAATAGCATAACCTAATAATGCACTTCGAGGTGTAACCGCTACACTTTGTGGCTGCATTACCACCTTGGCTTGCATTATTTATCTGCCATCCAAACGTCAGTTATCCCTTACATATAATATAGGCTAATAATATAATATAATATACTCAGGGCTCTAAATTAACGGGCGCCAACACGCCAAATGCGGGTGAAAAATCATTTTGGCTGGTAGAAAAAATCTCCACTAGCCAAATTGGCCGGTAGCGCGCCTCCGACTGAACGCTAAACAGCTGCCCGCACAGATCTGTAGCTGCCGTCTGATGAACGTTAAAACGTCGCCTATCCACACCCATTGGCTGACCGTTAATCACAATAAGGCAGCCTCACATCCATTGGCTGCGAGTTTGATACCCGCGCGCTGGAACTAGGCCCCGTTCGAAACGGGGAACGGCAGCTGTCCTTCCGTGAGCTAAAATGGACATCGAGTCATGACGTGTGGTTCGAAACGAAAATTGCTTATTTCCTCTCTCGGCAGTTGACTGCATTTGGGGCGTAACGAGGATATTTCAAGGATACATCAGATGCTGACTTCGCTGCCTTTCTACCCAAAATGCTGTGCGCCACCTCCCTCTCAGCCGGAAAACCTGAAAAACAAACATGGCTACTACCCAAGCTACTACCTTTCATACTCTTTATTCTGAAGTTATGTATGTAGATATTGAAAATCGAATGCAATAATCAACATTGTAGTATCTAAATATGCTGTCGCTAGATCTATTTATAGCCTATTTTACGATTGCCGCCGTCTCTGACGATCATTCACCGTTCAACTAGCATGCGTAAGCTAAGCGGAACGTGATGAACGTAACTCCCCCCATAGAATCGCAAGAATCGCCGTAACATCAAATGCGCAAGACGGCGCACTCGTTAGTGCCGTTCGTAACCGGCTGCCTCATCAGCTGGACTTCGCCTCTCTGACTCAGTGACCTGTTTATGTAGGAGGAGAGTCATCGAGTCACTGCCTCCCGTTTCGAATTCAGCCCCTAGTGTTGATAAAATATGTTCAGTGAGCGGAAATAGAGAATTGGTGGAGCGAAAACGGCGTGAGTGAGTGAGGGACAGGACAAGCTGTTTGTCAAAACAGTGTCGTTGCACGTCAGAAGCCATCTGATATTTGCGAGGTCCTCGCAACTACAAACGATGGAATTGTCGTTTCCTATATAACGCCCACGCCATCGCAAAGACCCTGCACGAGTTTGACATGGATATACGAGTAAGTGAAAAAAAAAGATACAACAAAAAACTAGCGACGAAAGTAACAAAGTAAGCATGGTCTCTGTGGTCTTATTAGATACTGTATCTAGTTTGATAGCGTAAAGGTAATTGTATTCCAAGGCATTTGTAAGTAAACCTGGAGGAACTTGAAGGTGTCCACGCAGCAGCAGCATAAACACACACTGCAGACATCATTCACCCACTGTATGAGGTGTGGTGTGTGTGCGTGCGTCGCGATGCGGGGGTTGTCTCCTGTCCTTCTCCTCTCCGTCTCCTTCTCCTCCCTTTCATCTCTTCTCCCCTTCACCTGTCTTTTGTGCATTGTCAATAGTATTTGACCACTGTGTGTGAAGTGATGCTGTGTAGGGGATATTAGGTTTTGCAGGTTGGTTTGGGTTGTGTTGTGTGTGTTTGGCTAGTGCTATGTTGACAGTTCTGGTATGGTTGTGACATTAGTGTTGAAAGGCATGCTGTGTTGAGTTGTGAGTTGTAGGCCTATACTGTATGTGAGGTTGGGTGATGGTGTGTGAGGGTAAAAGGTGTTGGCTGTCTGTGCAGTATATGGAAATTGAATGAAAAATAATGAACATGCAGGAAATAAAAATAGAATTACTAAATAATTATAGATATAGACTGAATTATATTGAGTCTAATATTTATATTGTTTTATCATGTGTTGAGGACATAGCTTAGTTTAATTAAAATAATTAAAAAGCCAAACGTAATCTTACGCATGGTTTATTTTGGTGAAAAAAAATGGCTTGTTGACCTTCCATTTGGCTAGTAAGAAAAAAATGCTACTAGCCAATGGATTGCTGGTGGTGGAAAAAGTTAATTTAGAGCCCTGAATATAATATAATATAATTATATATATAAAAATAATATAATTATAATATAACTTAATAATATAATATGTATATGATATAATATGATATCATATCATATAATCAAATCATATATATATCATATCATAAAATGTATTAGTTTTGTTTTTCCAAAGAGAAGAGTCAGAGGCCTGTTCCTGCTTCTCTCCTCTATCGTCAAGGGTGATCACACTCCACCGTTTTGTTGGATGTCAAGGGGCGGTCCCTCCGTCCTAGCTGTCTCCTTGCTCCTGTAGCTCCACGCCAGCCTCCCCTCCTGCATTCATTTGTGCACACGTCCAATAACATCATATTTAAAAACAACACATCCAATAAAATCAGATTATAGCACACAAAGTTTACATAGGCAAGCTATTATTAACATACACTTCTCTGTTGTAGAATAATGATGATTTACATAAGACAGTGGTGAGTGATTAGTGTGTGTAAAATGAACATCAAAAGGGCAAAATACACAAACTGACCTTGCTGATCTGTGGGGGAGTGTGATGCACCTCTTCCATACTGGGCAGAAAGAAGAAATACAATGAAGAACATTACACAACAAAAACAGGTTCAGTTTCCCACCCACTTAACCACTAAGCATTCAGTACACACTGAGGGTTCAAGCAAAGATGCAAAAAGCAAACCACGACCTGCCCACCAAATAGCTCCCCCTTTTAATCCATTTGTTTGTAGAGGTGACGTTTTAGCGCGCACAATGGCCCTTCCTCAGGCAGGGAACGCTACACTACAGTAACCATGGATTAAAGGGGAGGTGGTTCATCTTTGGTGATGGATCATCATTGGTGATGGATCAATCTTTGGTGATGGATCATCTTTGCCTTTCCACTGTAAGGATCTGGCCAAGGATCCTTGCGTTATTACCAGAAATATTAAGGCACTATACCGGACAAAATGTAATAAGTATTGTCTTCTGTGTATATTGTGTGAAGGGCAGGCCTAATATAAAGTGTCATAGAGTGGCTGCTGGCTGTACATGCAAGTAAACAACATACAGTTATGATTGTGTTTAATAGTATGGCTGCATCAAAGGCATGAGTTCAAACCTGAAGGTTTAAACAGAGAAAAGGCAGGGGCTCGAGAGGAGGCCACCTGAAGGGTGTTACACAGAGAAAAGGCAGGGGCTCGAGAAAGGGAGGGATGCAACCCGTGATGACCTGAAGGGTTACACAGAGAAAAGGCAGGGGCTCGAGAGGAGGCAACCCGTGGATGACCGGAAGGGTTCCACAGAGAAAAGGCAGGGGCTTCGAGGAGGGCACCCTGAAGGGTTACACAGAGACAGGCAGGGGCTCGAGAGGAGGCGCCCGTGATGACCTGAAGGGTTACACAGAGAAAAGGCAGGGGCTCGAGAGGAGGCGCCCGTGAATGTCATGTCAATATATGGGCGGTCATTACTAGCCTGATTATCATCAACGTTTAAATGGCTTCGAGACACTTGGTCTTACCAAGAGCATAACAATAAACATACGGACCATGGTTAACCTGTCTTGGTTTGCTTATGGTTGTTTGCTTATCGACACAAAGTGTGAGGAGTTATTGTATTTGGAGGAAAATCAGAAAGTACTTGCATTGCTCTTGACCTGACTGGTTGTGCAAATTAGTGGTGTAGTCTACGTGGAACGCAGGTATACGGAGTATGACCGCTTCTAAATTTTAGGGGCTTCAGTATACCCACTTAAAAATTGATTAACCCATTATTTAGAATAGGGTAAATATATACAGTATACCCACTTCAACAAAAGTAGACTACAACCACTGGTTGCAATGCTGAAAAGTGTTGGGTTCACTAGGAGGGCCACAGCTTGGCTGGATCATAACCAGACTCACCACAATAGGCCACAGTGCAAGGCCATCAGCACACACCACCAGCCACTGCTGCCGCCAGGGATGCCCCACCGTGAGCGCTGGGGTGCCACTGGTGTGTCCTCTTCTGAGGGGCGAAAAGGGAAGTTGAAGCTGGAGGCATGCTATATATCATAGCTTAAATGGTTGTTAACATTTCAAAAAAAGATCTTGATTTATTCCCAAAAAGCATCCAAAGGTTATGCAACACTCAGCAGACAACGAGCAAAACAAGCGATACTTTTGGGGAAACTACTTGAAGTAGGCATATGTGAAGATTTTTAAAATGTAAACAAAAAGCTGACCCCATTAGAATACTTCATATCTGCGGAAAGGGCTGAAAAAAAAGAAAAAAACTTATCAGGTACTGACAAGTCCATGGGTAGTGTGAGTCATTTAAACTACTGCTGTTGTTGGAATTGGCTTAAGTTACCCTTTAAAAACAAACATAAGCCTATTAAATGTGCACTTGATGTTGTGTATATTTCCTGTGCACTTTATATTTCCTGTGGCACTTGATAGTCTGTGCAGTGCATCTGATAGTGTTGATTAGTAAGAAGTTTTGGTTAAAAAACGTCTATCCAATGCAATGTAAAGTAATGTAATTTAACTACAGTAAATGGCATGATGGAACAAATGGTGTGAATCCTATGAGAGCAGTGGAAATGCATTGAGGATTAACCCTCTGAGGTCCGAGTGCCCTTCAGAGGGCAATGTGTCTCCAAAAACAAATCTTTACTCTGTGAGTTTTTGTCATTGAAACACATAGGTTACACCATTAGAAACCTCAGACCTTCCAGGTTTCACATATATATATATATATAAATAAATTTATTAGCTGGCCCAGTTATTTGTACAGCTGTGTTTATACTCAAATTTAAACTAAAACATGTGTGGAATGACATCCAATTTTTTTTCATATTATTTCTTGGTCAGGCTTTTCACAATACAACCATATATTCCACTTTTGCATAGATGCTTACTGTTAGTTGAAAATACTGAAAAATGTCCAGGGTGGTGCAAGCAGCATAAAAGCCTCTGAAAGGGCCTTAGAACCTCAGAGGGTTTAAACACGGCACGGACGACTGGATTAGACAACAGGGGAGATGGAGAGATGCTAAACTGTAACACGACTGCTTATGAGAAGTTGAATGGAAGGGTGGTGTGAGAAAAGAGAAGGGGAAAGAGAACTAATGCTATTACACAGCAAAATCGCCGGTGTTAAATCAACTCCACATAGAGTTAAATTTAACACTTTTCCTGAGTTTTATAATAATGCTCACCGGTGCCGAGTTAAATAAACACATATGGATAGTGTAAATAGATTTAAACTCTATTTCAGTGTTACTGTCTTTAACACCCCACAGTGTTTACATTTTAACTCTATTCTAGTGTATTTTGTCACACCAATTTTTCATTCAGTGTGTTAACATCTCAACACCCACAGTGTTCTCTATTTTAACACATTTGAGTGTTGAAATTCCCATCCCAATTAGTGTTAAACTTTTCACTTAAAGTGAAACATCTGAACACCCACAGTGTTCTATTTTTAACACATTTGAGTGTTGAATTAGCTTAGCTCAACTCACTATAAGGGGTTACCATGTAACCACTAATTGGTGTTATGTTACTACAATAAATACTGCTTTTTCTAAAATGTTCAGATTCTGTACTGCGTTGAGTTGCACATTTACATACAGTACATGAAATATACTATCTAAATTAAATTAATTTTTCCACAAGTGATTTGTCTATTTCAAACATTCTCGAAAATACAACCACCTCACATTAAAACAAAAAATATATTAAGATTCTTACCTTACACACCACAGTAAGTTACTGTCACCCTACCCAACTACCATGATCCCGCCCCTCCATTCATCACCACCAAAAGAGGTAGCTACCATGTTATTGTGGCACCTCCCATTCCCCACCATGATTGAGACAACTGTGGCATGGAACCAGACCATCACACGTGCTCTATTGAACATTGATAGACCAAACTGTCCATAACCACAGAGAAACGCAACGTATCTGCCATATCGTGCAATATTATTACCATTTGAATACGAGTTGTAGTCTTCTGGATGATGGTACATTAACCAGTGTGCATAGAATACTCTAGTTGAGCATAATTAGACAAACCTGAATATTGTTTCTTGATCAAGTAAGCAAAACCCTCCCAACAAAGGATACCCGCTACCATAATACTCACTACCAACTAAATAGCTAACCAGCCAGCAAACCAGTTCACGGCCGGCCAACCCAAAAGAGGTCAGGTGTCAGCTAGCTAGCCAAAGAGCCGGCTAACCAACTAACAATCATTTAGTCAGCCAACTAAACAACAAACAATGTCAGCTGTATGGCTAGCCAGCTAACAAACCAGCCATCCAGTCAACCAAAAGAGGTCAGTTAGCCAGCCAACCAGCTGTTGCCAACAAAACAGTCAGTTTGGTCGGTCAGTTAGCTCACTAACCAACAAGCCGGACAGAGAGCCAGCGAAAACTCAGTCATTTAGGCAAGCAACTCAAGCATTTGTGACAGTCTGAGTTGATATAGAGGTGATGAAAAGTTAACCATGTGACCAGAGTTAATCAGGCATGTGGCAGCTGCAGGTAGTAATTCAATGAACTTGTAACAGTCCTATGTACTCAAGTGAGGTCAGGTACTAATGACAGAATTGATTGGGCACATTTACCATTGTTCCGTGGTTGATGGTAAGCAATGTCAATCATGTCAGGCAGCATTTGACTTTCAATTGTGCAATGGCACTTCCACAAGATAGCCTAATTTTGTTTACTAGGTGGCAATATTCTGATTTTAAAAATTT
The DNA here is from genome assembly GCF_034702125.1 of Engraulis encrasicolus. Taxonomy (NCBI): domain Eukaryota; kingdom Metazoa; phylum Chordata; class Actinopteri; order Clupeiformes; family Engraulidae; genus Engraulis; species Engraulis encrasicolus. The sequence goes on from NW_026945753.1 coordinate 538,170, forward strand.
GGATGCTGGAGTTTTGGCGTGCACATCCAAGCCAAAGGCATTAGCAGGTGCAAACTTAAGAAAGTGTTTGTGTAGCACATTGTGTTGCAACTTAATTTATTGGAAGCAGAACCAGCAACATTTCCAAAATCATAGACCTTCTTCTAATTAGGCCTGGCAATTAGTAATTACAATCAATCATGGCCAGGAGCAACCCAAAGTGACATACAGATATGCAACATTGGTTACTGTCCCTAGGGTAATGCCAGGTTAGGAGGGATTAGAACCTGCAACTCTCTGATTTTAAGTCCACCTCCCTAACCATTAGGCCAAGGCAGCCACATAATGCACCCAATCATGGCCTAGAGCCACGAAGCACCTGTTATAACCGCACAGTAGTTAACTGTGATATGACGAAATGTCTCTCTGGATTTCACAGTAACAAATTATGGCAGAATGTCACTGTAACACAATATGTTACTGTGAAATGAATGCAATTAGTAGCCAGTAACTCCCTGTGAGTTCACAGTAAGATATTGTTACACACTTGAAGTGGGCGAAAGTTCAATGGGAAGGCATGTCAGTTGGGTTGAGGGCTGACGCCTTTAATCAAAGTGATACACAAATATACAATGTTGGTTGCTGTCCCTAGGGCAATGTAGGGTTTGGAGTATGGATTTGAACTTGCAACTCACTGAATTTAAGTCCACCTTCCTAACCATTAGGCCAAGGCTGTCACATCACACAACATGGGCCTTCAGAGACTTCATCGACATTTACAGCAAACTATTTAGTCATCAACTTCTTGTTTGCTACGTGTCTTCCCATGCTTGGTCATCTTTCCTTTTTTCTCACTTCCTCATGTCAATATGTACAACCTGAGGGGGAGGGGCTTTAGGACATATGGGCTTCAGATCGTGTCCCATCATGGCAAATGCACTTATGGAGAGCCATTTATCTGGATGGAATATCTTAAGTGTGCTTCAAATATTACTCCTTGTTATATTCTGTGTTTATTGTAGGGGTTGTACTATTTAAAGTGGTACACAAGAAAAATGACCATAATTCCCACCGTCATGAAGATGGGTCATGTATATCTCCCAATATATAAAAGCTCATTCTCCTGTCATTTGACAGAGAGTGAGGAAAACGTAGTGAACTGATGATGGGTGTAAAACATGTATATCACAAGACATTAAGAATGAAATAATTTGCTGAAAATGGTCAATGAAAGGTGTGATTGTGATGAAGAGCCCAACCTGTCTATGACTGAAGTTGTACCCCAATGCACTAATAATTTCAATAGATTCTCCGCGCACACAGTAGTTTACTGTGATGTTTCCCCTTTATCACTTTGGCATGCTGGTTATCCTTGAAGAGCACAGTACAATACTGTGATGTGCAAGTTAGGTGAGAAATGGCAAGTGATACAATTGATTTCAAAACTAATTTGCTATGTGCCGTGTTGTGACCATCACAGTAGCATAGTGTACCAGAACATCACAGTAATTAAACTGTGAGATTTCACAGTAATTGTACTCTGAAAAATCCTTGTAAGTTTTTGTACTGTGCAGATGAAAGAACCGGATGTGGAATGTCACTCTCAATCAGTGTTAGGCAGTTAACTCTTTGAAACAACACAGTGCGCAGAGCTTTTTAAGCACTCCCAGTGTTAAAGTAACACCCACAATCAACACCCAGTGACTCCCATTCACAACCAGAATAATTAACACCAGTTAAAAGTCAACTCAAAATAACACTTCCAGTTTTGCTGTGTAACCATGACGTGACATGGATAGATGGACGGAGGGATGGATGCACTTTTTTTAAAACATAATAAAGTAGCCTATCA